>NW_027069555.1:460691-704292 GCF_002906115.3 Quercus suber | reverse complement strand
CAGCCACGCATTAGAGGCTCAGCCAACAGATGGAGCAAACAAAGAAGCAGATGAATCAGTTTTAGTTTCTTTATCATTCTCTAGGTACCACAATCCTTAATTCAATAAAATTGTAACCCCAAATTTGTCCAATGCGCAAGAACAAACATTACACAAACAACCTATTGACCCCACATACTTGAATTAAAAGTATTATTCAATGCTCATTTTTACTCTGCTCTACATGGTGCTGGTTTTTTTTTTTTTTAATTTTAATTTTTATTTTATTTTTATTTTATTTTATTTTATTTTTAGGATTACATGGTGCTTATTTACAAACATACAAAAACCTAAATAAATGTGTGCAAGCACACGCAGGGGAGGGGGGGGGGGGGGTTGATTCAAGTAATATTTTATACAAAATATGATTAGCAAAAAAATATGATTAGCAGCTAAACTACTTCATTTTCACCCAATTAACATAAAAAAAATAATAATAATATTAATAATTGTGTATTTACACCAAAAGCTAAAATTCTACAAAAACAGGTAACCATGCTAGTCTTCATCAGAAATCTTTTGCTTCTTCCACTTATAGGTAGCTTCCAAGATTTGAAGATTAGTCGTCTGAGTTTCCTCAGGGAACATATAATCGATGTATTCCTCATACCTCCCAATTTAAACTTGTTAGTACTGGCAAATAAGGAAAAGCCTAATGAATGTAAGGAACACAATTATATCAAATCTTAATAAGACTTTTATAAGTTAATTAACATACCCAGCCGGACCATCGTCATACACCATCTGCCTCCTCTTTTTCTACTTCTTTGGTAGCTTAGCCTGGACTAAACTAATATCACCAAGCTCCCCAAAACTGCTCTCCATGTTTACCCACCATTCTAGAAGCATTGCTCTTTCCCTGCGTCTTCCCATCTGCAATGGCATGCCTTCATGAGACCTTGTAAGACAGAAACTATATGCTAGTATTACCCAAGAGAAAATTGCTAGGAGAGCAGCAGTGTAACTACTAAACAAAAGCTTTTGCATCATCATCTTATTAAACCAATAAATCAAAATCTACAAAACCAATGGATTGGTGTAAAAGGTTGCATTTAGCAAGAAAACTGATCTTTGGACTTTGTTGTTATTAAAGCATGGCACTAGTTTAGCTTCAGCATTCTTTAAGACTTAGGCTCTTCAATTTTATTGGAGTTTTAGTCAAGTTCGAAGTTTAAAACATTAAAAAGAGATGGTGATGCAACTCACATAACATGTGTTCAGTGATGATTGCTGCAATATATGAATAATTAAAAGAAGTATAAATTGGAGACTAAAATATGTAATGCTATCACATAAAATTGAGAAGCATAGCACATGATTAGTGTCTTACATTGGCAAAGGTCAACCAGTAGCAGCAAGATTTGCATCAACCTTGATACGAGCAGCAGTAGATGCAACAGCAACTATAAGGCCTTTGTTTTTACACTGCCATACAAAACCAGTGTGTTATTTTATCACTAGATGGAGCAGGAAGGTAAGTGCATCATGGCATCTATGACTCAGCCCCAGCCCCCACATACCTGAGTAATGAGTTCAAGGGCACCAGGGAATCCAATTCTAGAATTTCGTTTTGCATACTACAAAATGTGAAAAAACTTTAGGTGTTGGGGACAATTTTGGTAACTAAAGAGTATCACCAACATGACATATATTGACTAAAGATAGAGGATCAATTACCTTGTCTAAATATATCTCAAAAGAACCACGAAAGCTAGAATTAACATGGAAAATATATACGATAGACCAAAGATTTGGTTTCAAGAGCAACAACAACAAAAAAAAGTCAAAATATTGCAACTTCAATCACATTATATGGGTTTAAAAGTATGATATAACTTAGATTTTGAAATCCATAAACCCAAACTACACACATAGTTAATAAAACTACAAAAAAGATAAATTTTCAAAACTCAAAATCCATCATATTTCTCAAAAACCAATTGAATTCAACACACAAAAACTATGACATTTGAGAATTTACCATGACATATATCTCACATGCACCATCCATAACACAAAGTAATTTGCTGCATGCATCTTTAACAAACCTCTTTTTCAAGGTTCACCAATTTGCGTTTTTTAACCCTCGTGTAATGTTTGGGCAGGGGAGAGGGCTGCAGGGCATCATTCTTAGGCTCATCATTGTGCTGCAAAGACATTAGATGCATACAATCAATATTCGGTGTTGAAAGTTCAAAATATGTATAAAACACCCTTGAACATTTGGACCCCAAATTATAAAATATCAATTCAAACTTATAATCAAACAATTAATGTGCGGAACATGAACATAAGCCAATCACAGAATTGATAACTACTCTAAGCCAAATATAAACACATCCACAGCAGTAAATATAAGGTAAAGATAAAGGAAGGAAGATGCAAACACACGGACAACACGCGATGTGTTATCGAAGAGGAAACCAAAGCTTTCGACGTAAAACCTCTCCGCCGCCCTCCAAGCGGTAAGTAATCCACTAAAGAATATAGTTGGGATACATGAATAGCAGAAGACCCTCCAAGCCTAATCTACCCAAGTACCTAAGCCTTCCAAGTTTCTTACTCCAACGAGGTTACGCCGAACCTATTTCTTCTTTAGCTTCCCGGATTCTGCTACTATACCATAGTATCAACCAATGTATATTAGTTCCTTCCAAACTGCTTCCCTTAGCACCAAATGAACCTTCTCACAGACGTGGGTGTGGTGAGATAAGGATTTGGTCAATGGCCTCTCAAGGATGTGACCATGGAGAGGAACAGAGTAGAGGAATTTGTAGAGTCTCTAAGGTAAAGATTGGGGATGAGGCTATCTTGTTTTTCTCTAGGGTTTCTCTCACAAAAATTCTCTCTAGAAGCTCTCTTAAAATCATGGGTGTAAGGGTCTATATATAGTAGGGTGAGAAAGGAATACGAAGAGACAGTTTTTGCCAAACAGGGTAAATTGGTGGCTTGGTCTCGCAGCTTGTCCAAGTCGCAAGTTCAAGTCGCAACGTAATGGCCTGGCCAGCGTGGGACTTTTGTCCTATAGTGCAACAGCTGGTGCGACCTTTCAGCTTCCCTGTGTGCATCTCACGTGCCTGCATTTGGCGGCTTGTAGCTGCGAGCCACCTGCGAGTCCTAGCTGCGAAGCTCTGCTTCTTTGCACATACTTAAGCTTTTCTTCACATCTTCTCACACACTACCCTTACAATAATCCCACCTAAATATAGGGTTACTAAGTGCTAAATTACAAGCAAATTGGCACGGAATAAAGCCAACAAGATGGTTGATAAATTTCAACCTTACAATCTCCCCATTTGACTATTCCGTGACAAAACCCTAAAACAAACTCTAGACTTAACGTGTGAGTTGGGAATAATTGGAAAACTCACTTACACCTAACTCTAGAATCTATGAAGCTTTTGAACCATAAGAACAAGTATCTCCTAAAACACAACAACACAATAAGTTCATTGTATACAGAAACTTGTAATGCATATGGAGCAAGCACAATGCGATCATGCACAATGGAGTAAAGCAATAAATTATGGCAAGAACAAAACATGCAATCACTATAACCAAGTGATCACAATGCTCATTTACCCTTGGAATGAACATCCGGACATTCAAGATGACAAATACAAGGCAAATCACTTGAATGACCAACACTCAACCAATGCACAATACATGAAGTATGTGCATCTACTAAAAATCCTACACGGACACAAGAGTGACAGTACTTCACAAAGAATGCATTGCATTAGGTTAGAAGTACTGATCTAACAAAGCGCAAAGGCTACACAAAGCATGGCACAAACCACAAAGGCCTACAAGAATGCATAAGCAACATGGGTACAAAACACATAAAAAATGCTAAAAAAAAAAAAACTGAGTAATATCATCAATATAAAACTTAAGTCAAACATTCAAGAGTTATGAGATTAAACCAATAAAAGCAACAGTTAATCAGCCCAAGGTAACAAAACTATAACCAAAAACAATTAGGGGTTATGAAACTCCCCCTCAAATAAGCACTCCCCCTCAAGAGCTGCCCCAAAAATTCTCCCCCTTTTTGACCGGAATGGCCAAAGGGTCATTGCTCCTTGTTGGTGTAGATGCTGTCAAACTTTGCTAAAAGAACATCAAGCTGATCTTGCATTGCCGTCATCCTTTTAGTATGCTAATCTTGAACCTCTCTGAGTCCATCAAGTCTCTCTAGGATGATCTAAAATGCATCAGGAGGTGCAGCTGATGAAGTGGAAGTCCTGCTTCTCTTGGTTTTGCTTCTTGGTGTGGAAGTCTGTCCTGCAGTCTCAGCTTCAGTACTTCTTGGTTCTGCTTCTTGGTTTTGCTTCTTTGCTCGGAAGATCCTCGTGAGGAGGCTAGGAAAGACCAACTTGGGCCTAGCAGTGGTTCTAGTCTCTTCCATAATAGTGTCAAATATGTGTGAGCTGATGTCAATGATGTCTTTCTCCTTGAGCTCCATAAGGAATATAGCTTTGGAATTAGTAAGAGTGGTTATCTTTTTGATAGGATACAGATTGTACATCATAATAGTGGTCAAACACCTCATGTTAGCAGGGAAGGCATTAGTGTTAAGACATCTCCCTTTTTTAACACCACCAATCTAAGCCTGGACACTCTCTAGGGACATCATCCTGTCTTTGTAATTGATGAACTCATACTCCTCTAAACCTTCAAGACCAAGTACCTCATCAATGTCATGTGCGTCTAAGATAAACTCATGTCCTCTAACCCAGCAGTTCATCTCTTCATCCCTTATGTTCACATTTGCATAGAATTCCCTTTTTAAAGGCTCACACACTAAAGGTAGGTGACCCAGCAGTTTATCCCAACCTTTTCCCTCAAAGCACTCTGGAATAAAAGTATCCTTTAGGTCATGTAAATCCACAAATCTCTCCTAGATAATGGTTCCTTCATGAAGGAATCTCTGTATCTCTCAAAATGCTTGACAGACCTATACAAGTTGTTGTCTATTTTCATCCTTTTATCGGCCTTCTTAGCAGGAGTCTTCTTTTTTGAAGATGTGGAAGCCATCTGTAAACACCCAGAAGAGGCCACA
The DNA here is from genome assembly GCF_002906115.3 of Quercus suber. NCBI lineage: Eukaryota > Viridiplantae > Streptophyta > Magnoliopsida > Fagales > Fagaceae > Quercus > Quercus suber. Next base: position 699,191 of record NW_027069555.1, on the reverse strand, counting down.
ACAGAAGCACAACACAATATGTGGAAATATACACAAATTAGTAACAAGTGACTAACATATAGAGAACAGAGTGTCAAAATAACCCAAAGATCAAAAATAAAGTTCTAGTTTCCCAAGCAAGATTAGTCTGTATAGAAGTATATTTAAAACAAGCCACAAACAGCTAAACATGTGTAGTGTAAACCACATTCTGACACAGAGTATATGTCAATGAGACATAACTTAATGGATATGAACTGTGCAAGCAAAAAAAAAAAAAAAAAAAAAAAACAAAGCAGAGCCATACACATGATATTGTAACACACAGTCACATCAATGTATACCACATAGATAAAAATTTGAAAACCCAAATTCCTCATATAGAGAAACTCACAGAAAACCCAAATATCATATACCCAATAGATATAAATAATTAAATATCAGAGCACAGAGCAAAAACTATCTCAAAGGAGACTCATGAAACTAAAACTATTTAGCAACAAGAGTACACAAGCCAAACAATCAAACCCAGCATTTTTAAGCTAAAACATGTTCGAACCCCTAAATCTCAAACCAGCAGAATAACTCACAAATTTAAAGAAATTAACACTAAAAACATGAAATTTGAAGTGAGAGACAGAAGACCCATACCTTTTTCTTGAAGATTTGAGAAGAAAAAAATGAAGAAATAAAGGATCTTCAAAAATGGGCACGGCGAGTTTGAGAGAGAGAAATGGAGAAGACAATGAACAGTCACAAAGTACAAGGGAAAAAATGAAAAGTTTTTGAAAACTGACTTTAAAACGCACAACACGCATTTTTCGCTATTGGAACAAGTCGCCAGTAAGTTGCCAGGGTAAGCCGCGAAACACTGTGAAGTAAAGATTCAAAAAAAATCTTCTAAGTGTTTTTCGCGACTGGAAGGTCTATCCACGAGGGAGTCGCAAGCTAAGCCGCGAAAATCTCTGAGTAACCTCGCGATTGGACCCTCTGCCCGCGAACAAGTTGCCAAACAGAGTCGCAAAAATTGCAAAAACCCAAATTTGGAAAATTTTTCTAAGTATTTTTCGCACCTAGGTCATTAACTCGCCAGTAAGCCGCGAAAAATCTTTGAGTGAGCTCGTGACAGGGGCTTGCGACTTGGCTAACCCGCGATTTAGCTGCCAAAACAAGGCAACACTGTTTTTGAAGTTTTTGACATTTTTGTAAAAACAAAAGCACTTTCCAAAAACAAACTAAAACACTCAAAATTTTTTTTGTGTTTGATCAACAAAGATTGAGTATGTGAAAACACATTTAATCAGGTACAATCACATAAATGAATATGACATTCATTGAACATAGACTTGTGTGTTGTGTGTGGATATCAAAAATGGGATAGTCCTTAGTCTAATGTGAAGCTTCAATGATCAATTCAATCAAGGCATACATAACTAACACTAGATAATGTGACCTATCTCAATTATAGAAACATGCATATATGACATCCCATAAGCACTTAATAACAATTCTTTGAAACTTTTCATTTGGCTCCATATTCACATATCATTTACATTTTTGAGCAAAGAAAATCTCATTTTGAGATAGATGCCTGAAATTTTTGATATTTCAATTGATGAGATAGCCTTTGGGCATCAAACATTTTATATTGGTCGCTTTCCTTTTTTCCTAGTTGAATACTAGTATGTGCGACGGGCTTTTGCAACTCTATATCTCTTTTCATTTGGAGATTTACAATTAGAGAGCTCTTTTAAGTATAAAAATAAAAAGTGGGAAGATATATAGGCATGAGTCTATGCATGTCTCAAGATCAACAAAACCATTCACTAATAATTCATGACAAGGTTGAAGATCTATTTACAATAGTCACATAGATTTCAAAATTTCTTCCACAATGATATGAGTGCAAAAGAGACAAGCTACGCTCGTTAAATGCACAAAGCCATTAGTACAAAGGTACAAGGAAAAACATGGTTTGAGACAAAACTCAACAAAGCTGATCAAACTTTTTGGATTTTCTACTTTTTATGTTTTTTTAGATTTTTGACATAAAAGCATTAAAAAATTGATCAAAAGCATAACAAAAATGTAAAAACATTTGAACCAAAGACAAAAACACACACAAAATAACAAGCTAAAAGCTAGCAAGAAGCACACAACCAAGCATAATCACAAACATGGGAAGTATTGATGCATGGACATGTTGTAATGCTTATGCATAAGTACCCTTCGTCATCCATACGTCACGTGCATTTGGGGTGATATCCTTGACGGATCGGGTACAAGAATTGGGACTGTCAAACCTTCGTGTGAAGCTTTCCAGGCAATTGGTGAAGACACCGATCATCTTCATCACGTCCATCATTCCTGGATCACGGTTTTGACTTCTTGGTTGCTTACCACCCCAAGACCTCATGTCATTTCTTCTTCCTCGTAACCGAGGTGCACTTGCATTGTTGTCTGCATTCAGCTTTTGACAATTGGGTCTGGAATGTCCTTGCAATCTGCAAAGTGACAAACATATTCCGTTCTCAGACCCTATTGTGATCTTGGAATTGATCTCCCTCTAGCTCCATATCTGGATTCTGATTGACTACGGGACTTATTTATCACTCGTTGATCAGCCACATTCTTCTTCTTCTCAGCCTTAATTTTCTTAGGACTGGACCTATCCACAGTTGTCTCCTTAGTCGTCACAAACTTCACTTCTTTGGTGACCTTGGCTGACGAGCTACTTCCTCCGGTGTATCCTAAATCGAACTTGTCTGAGGCATGTTTCTGAGATGAAATAACATCGTTCAGTTTCCTGGAAGAGACTCTATCTACCTTGGCATGAGCTTGCACTACCTCTTGCTCAAGAAACCTCACTTTTGTGTAAGCTTCTGATAGCTCACCATTAAGTGCTTCAATCTCATACTTTGCCTCATTGTATCTTACTAGCAGACTTTTGTAGTCTTCCTCGGCTCTTTTCATCTTCTTCATAGCCGCCTTTGCTACCTTAGTATACTCACCTGATTTCTCAAGTAATAAGGAGTAATTTTCTTGAAGATTAGCTCTATTTTCTTCCTCTTCAGCATCTAATTCTTCCACAATCCCAATAGACTTTGAACCAGAATGCTCACCAAGCTCCTTCACAAGTGCACCCAAATCATCCGATGACTCCACATGAGTAATGGTCATGAAGGTGGAGTAGTTTCCCTCTCCGTCACAACTCTCTTCCGAGTCAAAGTCAGAAGATTCTGAATCACTGAGCGTCATGGTATAAGCCTTGCCTTTTCCCCTCAGAAAATTTGGACACTCCTTCTTTAGATGTCCATGGTCATTGCATTCATAGCACACAATGTCTGAAGAAGGTTGAGAATCCTTCCCTTCTTTCCTCGTAAACTCTTTCTTATCACCTCTTGAAGATGAAAATTTTCCTCTGTTGAATGGTTTCCTACTGTTCTTCATCTTCAGAAATTTGCGGAAGTTTTTTGCAAGATATGCTACTTCCTTCTCCATTCCATCTTCTTCGGAAGGATTATCCATTCTTTCAATGATGGTTTTAAGAGCAAGCGATTTACTCATCTTGTGGGAAGGCAGTCCAAGCTCATATGTTTGGAGAGACCCATCAGCTCCTGAATTTTGATCTCATCTAGGTCTTTACTCTCTTCTATGGCTGTGACTTTTGCTTTAAAGCTTTCAAGTAAGGACCTCAAGATTTTTCTCACCACCTTAGTATCTTCAATCTTCTCACCAAAATTGAGCTTAGCAATGACAATTTCGTTAAGCTTCCCATAGAATGAATCAAACGATTCATCTTCACCCATCTTGAGCTCTTCAAACTTAGTGGTAAGCATTTGAAGTTTTGTGTCCTTCACCTTCTTAGTACTTTCATATATAGTCCCCAAAATCTCCCAAGCTTCTTTGGCTACGGTCATATGAGAAATCCTCTGAAATTCATCAGGAGACACACCACAAAAAATAGCATTTAAAACTTTACTGTTAGCATTGTCTGCCGCAAGAGTTGCCTTATCCCAGGTGGATTTTTTAGCCTCTGGTCTGGTCCAACCTATTTCAACCGCATCCCACACGGTGTCATCAATAGAGTATAGAAATGCCCTCATTCTTACTTTCCTGAAGGCATAATTATTACCATAAAAAAATGGTGGAACATTGAGAGATTGAGACCTATCCATCTCAAAAATGGGTCAAGGATCACACTCAGGTATTTAAACCATAACAAGTGTACCCGCTTTGATACCAATTGAAAGTTCAAAATGTGTATAAAACACCCTTGAACGTTTGGACCCCAAATTATAAAATATCAATTCAAACTTATAATCAAACAATTAATGTGCGGAACATGAACATAAGCCAATCACAGAATTGATAACTAATCTAAGCCAAATATAAACATATCTACAGCAGTAAATATAAGACAAAGATAAAGGAAGGAAGATGCAAACACACAGACAACACGCGATGTGTTATCGAAGAGGAAACCAAAGCCCTCGGCGTAAAACCTCTCCGCCGCATTCTAAGCGGTAAATAATCCACTAAAGAATATAATTGGGATACATGAACAACAAAAGACCCTCTAGGCCTAATCTACCCAAATACCTAAGCCCTCCAATCTTCTTGCTCCAATGAGGTTACACCGAACCTGTTTCTTCTTTAGCTTCTCGGATTCTGCTACTATACCATAGCATCAACCAATGTATATTGGTTCCTTCCAAACTGCTTCCCTTAGCACCAAATGAACCTTCTCACAGATGTGGGTGTGGTGAGATAAGGATGTGACAATGGAGAGGAAAAGAGTAGAGAAATTTATAGTCTCTAAGGTAAAGATTGGGGATGAGGCAATCCTGTTTTTCTCTAGGGTTTCTTTCACAAAAATTCTCTCTGGAAGCTCTCTTAAAATCGTGGGTATAAAGGTCTATATATTAGGGTGAGAAAGGAATATGAAGAGACAGTTTTTGCCAAACAGGGTAAATTGGTGGTTTGGTCTCGCAGCTTGTCCAAGTCACAAGTTCAAGTCACAACGTAACGGCCTGGCCAACCTGGGACTTTTGTCCTGTAGTGCGACAGCTGGCATGACCCTTCAGCCTCCCTGTGTGCATCTCACATGCCTGCATTTGGCGGCTTGTAGCCGCAAGCCACTCGCGAGACCAAGCTGCGAGCCACTCGCGAGTCCTAGCCGCGAAGCTCTACTTCTTTACACATACTTGAGCTTTTCTTCACATCTTCTCGCACACTACCCTTACAATAATCCCACCTAAATACAGGGTTACTAAGTGCTAAATTACAAGCAAATTGGCACGGAATATAGCCAACAAGATGGTTGATAAATTTCAACCTTACAAGTGTAATTGTAAAGAATTAAGTGAATTGCAAAATAGGCATATATAGGGAAATTAATGTTATCATACCATGGAGCTGCGTTTGTGTCTTATTTTGTGTCCACCTGTCCCACAAGTGGGTACTTTTCTAGCACGTTGTGGTCTATCTTGTGGGGATGAGGGCTGACGAGGGGGATGCTCATCCGGTACACAGTATCTAGCTATGGAGTGTCAGTCCCAACTGGAGGTCTTAAAGGGTCGGATGAGGATGAGGTAGGTAGGTAATGATGCTCTGTATAGAGGCCAGGAGTGGGGATCATTGTCATGGGTTCAATACAGGGTGGGTCTATGGGCAAAGTGGGTGCACTAGAGCTGATGGGTGGGTATGAGGGTGTCTCAAGGTGCAACGGAGGGGTCAACTGAGAAAGAATACCGAGATCAAAACTGGGTTGTGAAGGGGGTAGGTGAAGGGACCTCAGGCTGAGGAGATGCATCTACCATGGGTGGAGGGACCTCAGACTGAGGAGATGCATTTGGGATGGGTGAAAGGACCTCAGGCTGGGGAGATACATCTACAATGGGTGGAGGGACCTCGAATTGAGGAGATGCATCTGGGATGGGTGGAGGGACCTCGAGCTAGGGAGATGCATGCAGGATGGGTGCAAGTATCTCAGGAGTACTTACAACCCAAGGGGTTGTTGCATGTTGACCACAGCCCGTAGCTGCACTTGTGCTTGGGCTTGTTGTAGCAGGCCAACCACAGCCCCTAGCTGTGCTTGTGCTTGGGCTTGTTATAGCAAGTCGACCACGGCCCCTAGCTGCGCTTGTGCTTGGGTTTGTAATATCATGCCGACCATAGGTTGATGTAGTTACGGGTGCTGCACTTATGCTTGGGGTTGCAGTAGCTGCTGATTCAGTCGCAGTATGGTTGTTTGCTTGGCCAGTGGTTGCAGCATCACCACCAAGCCCAGCCACATTATATAGGATGCATCAGACATGGTTGTGTTCTCGGTTGCCTACAGGAAGCTAATTCAACAGCGCTTGATAGCTTTTAGACCCTTTAAAACACAACAAATGGATTAATCTAGTTAATTAGCCAAGTGATTAACTTAGTCAAATTATGCCAATCTAGGTTATCACAATCAAACAATCATATTAAGAATATATAGCAACAGAAATATAAATAACACAATGATATAATGACCCAGGAAACCACACGGTAAAAACCTGGGGAGGATTTGACCTAGCTATCCTCAAGGTAAACCTGAATCCACTATCTTGAAAGAATCGAAGTACAAACAAAAGGACTTACAAGCTTCCCGCTTAACTTCCTAAAGCTACCCACCAGTAGAACTTACTGACACGACCACGTGCAAACTTCGAATCCATGGACTCCTTCTTTCTTAGATTCTCCACAAGATACAAGCACCCACGCTTGTTATTCTTTAACCTCCAATGGTAGCAACTGAGTTAATCATCAAGATGTTAAAGTAATCTCTACCTTAAAAACCCTAAGTTTATCTGAAGGAAAACTCCTCAATGATTTCACAAGAGATTCACATAAACCGCAAAGTATGAGCAACAATACAACCAGAGCAACTAGAGCTTCCAGAGTTGTACTCCAAAACGTGGCTAGGGTTTTCTTTATATACTAGGAGAATTAGATCTGAAACCCTAATCCTTAATGGGCTTGGGCTGAGTTGGAAATTCTGCAGAAAAAATATTCTACCCGAGATTCGATCGATCGAGTCTAATTTTCGATCGATCGAGCCAGGCCGAAATGCACCAATGCATCTGTAGCCTCTCGATTCCAACTTTACATAAAATATATAACTTTGAGCAAGCCTAAACAAGACTAAACATATTGTTTTGATCATGGTTTGACAACATTACACATTAGAGTTCTAAATACATCAAATTCTAAGTCTTTAGAACTTAACAGCGCTAAATGACTTTCAATCTGAAACAAAGAAAGAACCAGTACAATCAGAATTTTCCACATTTATGTAACAATTATAGAATGGATAATATAGTACTTATTAATCTTCTTAAATACTCATCTAAACTATGAACTGAAAGTTTTATTATGATACTATATGCAACAAAAACTCTTAATAATTGGATGTCAGTCAGATCAAACCAAATTTGTTGAAAAAATAAATCAATTGATTCTACGTTCGTACATGTACTAAAGAAAAAACAAAGCAGGCAATAAAATATAATTTGAACACATTACCATCATATCTAATTTAGCGCTGTTGCGGTCGACATACTTTCGAGTGACCGAATAGTACCATTGGTAATAGTCATGATTGCGGGCCATCTCACCAATCTGAGGAGGTGCATGGCAAAGCTGTTGTTCTCTGCTATTCCATGTAATGATATACGGTCCATGCTCCTCCCTCCAATTCTTTTCCACCTTCCCATGCAAGTCTATTCTATGCAGCCTATCATCGTACAGAACATGGTCAGGCCGCTCCTGCTCCAACCCAAACTGTCGAAGAACATGGTTCGGGTGGTGTATCTCCACTATGCAAAAACACACAAGCGGCACCCTTGCTGTCTATGTACCCCTCCTTGCAACACAGAAGTCAGGAAGGTGGATGAAGTGTGCCTCGTATAGCTGCCACTCAATCTACAATAGAAACAAAAAACAATTATCATAGCATCTTAAAATGTGAAACAGGGGAGAATACATAGATACAGGGAAAAACAAAAATTAAAACGGAAGATATGTTAAAGGATGAAGCAATCATATTCTTAAGGAAAATTAACATAACCAAACAGAATTTTTGAATATTATTACCTGCTTCGGCAGCATTGTAAGTAATTGCTCACGATAGTAGACCAAGGCCGTCCTGGATGGCCTACTCTTCGGGCTTGGCACCCGCACCCACCTACAATTACGAGTGAATAACATAAGATAAGTAGCTACTTAGTTACTAAGAAGAGTACATTGCATAACACACTAAATATCAGAAAAATACTTACTTAAATGCAAGTGGAGCATACGGTCGTGGGCCATAATCACATCCAGGTGGGGGCTCTATCCTTAGGCACAAGAATGGCAACCTTGCCCATGCCCAATACTGGACCAAGGTGCACGCCCCATGAATCTGCGATGCCCCTTTCTCGCTTGCCCGACACAACTCTTTGTACAACCAGGCCAGGCAACTACTACCCCAACTATACTATGGCGGATCACGAAGGTTCCGCAGTTGCTCCAAGAACATCAGATGCACCCTATCTCCTAACTTGTCCATGAAAAGCTTATCCCTTAGTAGTGCTAAAATATAGCATCGGGCATACTCGTGTATCTGAATCTTTGTTGCGTCATGAGGCAGTGGTGCTACAATGGCCTCAAAAAGGAGGTTGATGAGAATTCTTTGCCCCGCCAAAGTTTTGTTGTCATTCGTCGGAGTAAAACCAAGCAAGTCCCTACAAAGAGTGGTCCAAGTTCCATTTACCACAGTAGTCGGCCCAACCAAGACCTCACCATCTATAGGAAGTCCAAAAATGATCTCCACATCTTGTAAGGTGATTGACATCTCACCATGTGGAAGATGGAATGTATGAGTCTTCGGCCGCCATCGCTCAACTAGGGCCGATATTAGGCAATGATCTATCTTTCTGGAAGGGGCCCTAAACAATCCTTCAAGTCTTAGCAACTTGATAATGTCAATCACCCGATTATCTCGCATTTGAATGTTTGCCATCTCCTTAGTGCGACCATGGCACGTAAGTGGGCCTGAGTCCTGCAAAATCGATAAAAATTATAGCAGTTGTTAGATCTAGAAATACAAATTTGAAAGAACTTGCTAACTAAAAGTCAAAGACAACGTAAAAATTAAAGCGGTTGTTAGAACTAGATATTTCACCTCGCCATTCCAAATGTCCTCTGATCGATGATGTGCTTGTCGTGTCAACAATGACCCATCAAGCGGACCAGGCTACAAGATCTGTGGCTCCTTATCAATCCGAGGCTCCATACTGCAAAGAGTGCTAATGTGAGATCATTAATAGTGTGGGGGCATAGGATTGCTATTCTACATGCAAGGAAAATCTATACTAAAGAGCACCTTATTGGCATTATTTAAAACCCAAAAAGATCTGAAATTGAAAAACAAAAAACCATCCTTAACACAGTTTAGGATCTATTAATTATTCTATTTTCTACCAATAGGTTTTGCAACAAGTTTCTATAAATTAATTAATCTAAAAACAAATTCATCTATTGTTAGAAGCATAGTTATAAACTAACAACAAATTAATTATTCTATTTTCTAACAATAGGTTTTGCAACAAGTCCCACCACATGACTTCTTATAATTTTTTATCTAGCTAAATTGCCAAGCATAGTTATAAACTTAAATCCTCTCCAATGTATTCTTATTGAACTGGAAGAAAAAGAGTTTTAGAATGCAGCTCAATTAGAAAGTAAATGGGATAAACTTATCCCAGTAACTCAAGCTTAGTATCATATTATGTAGCCAACAGCATTGTAGCTCAACTAGTTGGACGTCCTGTTGTTTCCAGCGGAGACATCCAGGATTCAAATCCCCCCTCCCCCGTTGTAGCTATCAAATTATCCAGAAAAAAAAGAGGAATATTATGTAGTGTTTATATCAAATTGTTACATCACAAGTTAGGAAGGGGCAAAGAAAATAATAGATATAATTCATCTAAAATCAGTTGATTTAGGAAGCTAATTGAAGCATGTATAGATTCAATAGGGTCACTAGCTGATTCATTTAAGCATGACAAAGATCCACAAAGAGAGTTTAAGTTCTTCACTGATTTAAACCAACTTGACAAGCTTAAACTTCTAGCCCGAGAACATCTTATCTTCCAAACAATTAATTAGTGCAATTGTTCTAGTAAGTAACTGTGAGATGGAATCATAATAAATGTGCTGAAATTATAAAGCAATATTGAACTTACACCATATTTGGAAAATTTCAATGAAAATAACTTCCTAATATGATTGCATGCTAACTTTCAAGGATTTAGAGGCAACCTCCCAACTCAAAAGAAATTGTCAAGTCAAAGGAAACATCTTGGTAATAAATCAAAAGACAGTTAAACAAATCGTTGAAAATATTATAAAATATTTTGGAGTGGATATGGACATTACATGAACTTGGTAATGTTAACAAAAAGTTAAAATTTTATGTAGTCAGTGAATGAACTTGGAAATTTTATGAATCACAACTAAAAGAATCAATATGTACCTATATATTCATTCATGTACATGTTCATTTAAAATTTTGACTCTTTGTTAATAAGTTATGCAGAGTTTTCCTAGCATGATGGAGCTTTTATTTCTATGGCCTTAGCTACAATTATACTTCTTAATTCAGGACCGATTGGTATTATCAACATTACTCAAATTCTTTGTCTTGCTAAGGAATTCTAGACATGATAGGAACTGCAAATTTGTTATAGTCTGGAGTGAATCAAAACTAATCTTTTTGGAGTGGCAATATAATTTTAGGACAAACAAATTCCCTACAAACTAAAAAAGAAGAAGCATATATATGGATCAAGTTTTGGGCTTTTTGCCCACCTAGTTAGTTCATGGGCAGCTCTATTCATCTCTCTAGGAACCCAATTGAAGGAGGGTGCTCTGCACTTGGTCACCGTGTTCCTAATACCATCAATAATTGCCTTAACCACCAACTAGGATATGGATTTGGTATCATACTTACCTCCACATAGGTTTTTACATCTCCTTGAATCAACATAAGCCATGCTTTATTGGGAAATTTCACATACTAACTATGGTGAATATCCTCTTATTTCACCTTTTTCTTATTCCTATATGGCCATCCAACAACACACATAGCAAGGAATACCCATTAAGCTTTTTATCTCTAAAGAAAATTAAAATTTGTATATTTATTAAAAGCCCATAAACACAATCTTGATTCTTGAATGACAAACAAAATAAACAAAACTCCTTTATCCATTTATTCTCAATCCCACCAAAAAAAAAAAAAAAAAAAACGAAATTCTGATTTCAATGACATCTATGTCTACAAATATAAAGCAATTTTAAACAAAACCCAAATGGGCATGCATCAAAAGCAACTGAAAACCCAAGTAAATCCACAACCCAGAAACAAAAACAATAGCAGCAACAAGTCCTTCAATCAAAATAAGTTCTAATGTTTAGATTTCTAACAATGTGTAACCCACCATGCAAAAAGCCCAAATCTATAACATAAATTCAGCAAAAGAGGAACAAAGAACTGTTACCTAGCAAGGAGATGAAGAATGAAGAAAGTGAGATGAAGAACGAAGACAATAAACAAAGTAGAAGAGAGATCATGGAGACTGAGAGCACAGGGTAGCTGATTTGGGAGTGAGTGAGTGATTTTGAAAGTTTAGTGTGAGAGTGAGTGATTTTGAAAGTTTAGAGTGAGTGAGCTATTTTGAGAGTGTGGAGTGTTTTAACGTGTCTAAGAGTAAGCGGTCAAAAACGTGTTTTAAGGTTAAATAGAAAATGAGTTTTAGAAACTTAAGTTCAGAAAGCGAGTTTTAAAAATCGATATCCACGTGGAAAATTTTGTCCAGAAAAAACCCCAAAAACGAGTTTTAAAAACTCGAGTTCTATTTAAATCTCAAGTTTTAGAAACTCGAGATGCTAGTATTATATATTCTTTCTTAACCGGGCAACTAACGAAATTCTTAGCATATTACAGTTATTTAGAAAGGGTGTCCTAGTGTGCTTCCCACATAACAAAGAGGATTAACATCCAAGAAAAACACCCTTTTCTTCTTTGCGTCATTTTCTGGCACCAATTGCTCACAAGCTTTTGAATTCAAAGACCCAGAACTAGAAATGGAAGCAGAAGCAGAAGCAGTGATAGCACCAAGCTTCACTGCTTGTGTTTTCCAAGTTTTGTTCGTTTTTGTTTCGAATTTGGGAGTGCTACATGAAAAAGAGAGTGAAATGGGTGATGGAGTGGGAGAGAGACGAGGCTAAATGTGAACGTGGGTACACACCGCAATTTGTACCATCATCTTCAAACGCCACCGTATGAGAGAGATGTTCTTCTTCAATGGAGAGTAGCAAAAATTTCCATGGCTGATTTTTTTTTTTTAGTCCTTCAAGTTTTAAGGGATAGCTTTTTATTATTCCTAAAATAAAAATGAACTAGTTAAAATGTTGAATAGAATATATAATTTAACTTTTAATGAGATATTATTCCTTAAAAAGAAAAAGAAAAAAAATGAAAGAGTGATATATATATATATATATATATATATGTATGTATAAAACTTTTAGAAAACACTTTTAACAAAACATCAATAACTCTTCTTCTCATATAATTCATAGATTTATTAAAAATCTATCTTCATTACTATTTACAATTCTATATCTAATGAAACTTGACTTTTTTGCTAAATATTTTGTTTTTACAAAAAAAATTTGTCCAAATATATTTAGTTATGCAACACCTTTTGAAACTTGAGTTTAAAATAATACTTGAAATTTTTTATTATTATATAACACTTTTATTGTCATAATACTTGGAATTTGAGTTTGCTAAACTCGAGTTCCAAAAATACGCTACTTAATTAAATAAGTTTGGATAGAGACTTCTCAATAAATATTTTTGCACAAATAGAATAATTTTCAGTATTTTTTTTTTTGCAAAAGCATAATAATTGGCAAAAAAAGCCAATGAAACTCTTTAAAGTTTATATATATATATATTTTTTATTTTCTTTGGTGCAGTCACATTTACCATCCTAAATTCCTTTCTTTTACCTACTCTACCTATCGTAGGTATTTTGGTTTTTTTTTTTTTTCTTCTTCTTTTTATCGTAAATAAATATTCTCATATTGATGCATGTATCAAGTTGATTAAGTTTTGTGCATAAGATAGGTTTTATGTAATTTAAACTATTCTTTATGAATTAGTTAAACTTTCAAAAAAATAATTATATAGAGTTATTGTTATTATGAGATCTTTCTTCTTCTTTTTCTTTTTTATGAGTTATTTTACTTTATTTCATGCAGTACATATTTTGTCATCTACTTTATTTATTTCTCTTTTCTTCAATTATTACGGTAGAGAAATAAATAATAAATCTAAGTCGGCTAAATGATTGATGGGGTGGGTGTAGAATGTGTTACATGTTAGGCATGGGGTTAGTTAATTCATATTGGTAGGTATGAATTCCCTAATGTGTGGTTTATACTTTACATTTGCTTTTAAATTTAAAATAGCATTTGTTTTATTTATTTTACAATATATATTTAATATTTAAAATATTTTTTAATTTATATATGATTATTAATTAAACCTGTCGTCCAATTATTGTTGATTAAACTGTGTGTCGTATGAGTATAATTTTTCTTATCAACTTTTTATTTATTGCATTAATATCAATTCTCAACAGCTTATTGTTCTATTTTTGTGAGTTTTTTGTTTTTGTTTTGTTTTTTTTTTTTTTTGTTTTTTTTTTGTAATATATGATTTTTTTTTTTGTGTGTGTAATTTCTTAATCAAATTTATCTCTTTTTCAATGATATCAATTGATTTACATTTTCCTCAACAAAAAATAAATAAATAAAATTGATTTACGTTGAATTAACTTTTGTAATTTTTTTTTCCTTTAGGAAATATAGCTTACATTTTTCTACGAGGCTCAATTCGCATTACATCCATTGAAAACATTCATCATTTGCCATCACGTTGGAGACTTGGGAGTCGTTCTTGCAATTTTTGTGTTGATTTAAATTTTATGTGATATTGATTTTTTTTAATTATAAAAGAGTGATTAGTTATGTAAACTAGAAGCTACTTTTAAAACTAAACAGGTAATTAAGCATTATATTTCAATCTCAGTGTATAATGTATTTATTTGTTAAAGCTTAATTACTTCTGCATATTCAAGGTTTTTTTTTTTTTTGCTGGAAACTATCTAATTTCTTTTCTTCTTCTTCTGTAATCTAAAATAGTATATAATCTTTACTGTGCTTGGGATCTCATGCACACAGTGCAGAAGTTTTTTGAAGTTGATTTTGATTTGTGTGACTGATTCTCATTATGACTTTCTAATCTTTATTTATTTTTTTTGCTGGAAAATCTAATTTCTTTTCTTCTTCTTCTGTAATCTAAAATAGTGTATAATCTATACTGTGCTTGGGATCTCATGCACACAGTGCAGAAGTTTTTTGAAGTTGATTTTGATTTGTGTGACTGGTTCTCACTATGACTTTCTCAAATGATTCTTAGAAAGGTATGCAAGTTGCAGCTCTAGGAATTTTTTTCTGGATGGTTATTAAAACAATTTAATAAAAATAAAACTTGAATATATTAACATCACAAAATAAAAACATATGCACATACATAAATTTTTAAAATTTCAATTCACAATATTTCATATTTTGAAATCGTTGTATGATATGATAGTTTCACTATCAATATTATAAGCTACATCTTTTTTAATATACACAGCCAAGCAATTATTATGCTACTAATCTCTCATTTAATTACCAACATATTGCCAAAACAAATAAAAAAATTATTATTATATTTTTAAAAAAATGTACCACATAAATCCAACAAATTTGGCCAAAGACTAAAGCAAGAACTAACAGATTAGATATTTGAAAAGTGTGTATTTTTTTATTAAAAAAGTAGCAATTTTAAAATATGCCATTTGAAAACACAATTTAAAAAATCATAATTAAAAATTTGATTTGGGTTTTTAGCCTAATTTGTTTGTTTGGACAATTTTTGAAAAGTGCTATATCCACAATATTTTTGCAACACTTTTACAACAAAGCCTAAGCGGTAAGTTTCTACTAGTTCTAATTTAAACTGACTATTGAAATTATTTTTCTGTTTACCAGTAACAACCTATTACTTAGAATTTGTTACGAAAATGTTATGAACATAACATTTTTTGTAATTTTTTTGGTTTAACATTCAACGGACCAAAATTTTGGAGAGGTTGAGTTTTATTTTTAATGGACTCAGTTGTAATTAAGGGTGTTCAAGTATTTTTTAGGATGATCAAGTTTTTTTTCTAAGGGGTCAAACACCCGTATTAATTTAAAACTCAAGTTTTTTTAAGGTATATTAAAAAAAAAAAAAAAAAAAAAAAAAAAAAAAAAAACAGGGTGTTCATGTGACCACCCTTAACCCTTCGCGCCGCCCAGCCAATGAGGTACCTCATACGTATGTCTATTTTTTGTGGCAAAATTTTTTTTTTTCCTTAAGTAAGACTTTTCTTCTTCGTTTTTCCTTCACCTATTTCATTTTATCCATGCAATTGAACTGAGCAAGCTTTATAAGACAAAGGAACAATAGCTATAAATGCTTTATTATTCTTCTTCTCCTATCATACAATTTCACGAGGATACCCACTAGCCAAATTCCTCATGTACCTTATTTTTTGTTTTTGTGTTGTTTTGCTTTTTTATTTTATTTTTTTATGTGTTCTTTAATTATTTTTATTTTACCGAAATGATATTTGCATTATTGAGTAAGCATAAAACACGGCTATCTATATCAATCACTTTATCATGCAAATTAAAAATTTGTAAACACACATAGTATGATCAAATCACTACACCACCTTTATGTTGGGATAAATCCCCATCTATGTGTGAATTAAATTAAATATAACCCAAGCAACAAAGAAAATAAAAGTCTACTGCAGCGATAAAAAAAGTCAACTAACAAGAACACTAAGAAATTACGTGGAAAACCTTCCAGTGTAGAGGAAAAACCACGGGGCAAATCCAATTAATCCACTATAATAAAATAGAGATTACAATACTCAAGTTATACCTAAAACCTGAGTTCACAATAAATTAGGAAAATACAATAATACATCTAGGAACAAATACAACCTCACCACAAAATCCGGTAGCAAGATCTTCCACTCTGAATACTTCAATTCTATGTGATTGTAGCATCCCTATAATCGTCCTAGAGAAAACCCCCAATTTATCTTCCTTGTGTGTCTTGAGCAAAAGAAAAATCACTTTTTCTTTTTTTCCTCAGTGCTGCATAAAGCACTAATCTTTTTCCTTCCGTCGACTTCAAAACTGTGTTTTAGTTTTTAGTCCCTCTCACTCTTTTTTTCTATAGACCACACACACACAATATATTGCTTTATATAAAGCATTTGCCACCTGACACACTCCAAAACAAATAGGAGTAGGAGTCTTAAACTTGTAGACCACTTTTCACCTATTTCTAATTGAAAGAGGATTTCTATATGGGCTAAACTTTTAGGTGCCATGCACCTCAACAATCTCTCCCTCCAGCCCATTGAGGAGAGAGATCTTCATCCCAACTCTTCAGCTAGAATTCATGCCGGCCATTTCGGCACAAAGCTCAAGCTTCTCTTTGGTCACAACCTTAGTCAACATGTTAGTTGGATTCTTCTCAGTATGAACCTTTCTCAATTGCATCAATCATTTTTCAACAACTAGTCTTATCCAATGGTATCTCACTTCAATGTGCTTCAAGCGAGAATGGAACGTAGCATTCTGGCTCAAGTCTATTGCACTTTGACTGTCACAATGAACTACATACTTGTCTTGCATCAAACCCAATTCCTGGAGAAATCGTTTCATCTAAAGCATTTCTTTACCTATTTCATTCGCTGCAATATACTCAGCCTCAGTTGTAAATAAGGTAACACACTTCTGCAATTTTAACTGCCATGATACAACTCTCCTTACAAAAGTAAATAAATACGCAGAAGTAGATTTTCTACAATCAAGGTCACCAACTATATCTACATCTATATAACCCTCCAAAATTGGTTTAGAGCTACCAAAACTCAAGCAAGACTTAGAACTACCTCTCAAATATTTGAAGATCCACTTCACTGCTTCCTAGTGATCTTTGCCAAGATTAACCATAAATCTACTAACAACATTAATTGCATGAGCAATATCTGGTCATGTGCAAACCATAGCATACATCAAAGACTTCTTACTTAGCTTAAAATGACCACCAAGAGGTGTACCGACTGATTTGGCATGCTTCAAGTATCCGTTCAACATATTTTTCTTGAGACAACCATAACTTCTTAGCTTTCCTATCACGTGTAATTTCCATGCCTAGAATTCGTCGTGTTGGACCTAAGTCTTTCATATCAAAGGCCTTGAACAAATCCTTCTTCAAATCACCGATCATACTAGCATCTTGCCCTACTATCAACATATCATCTACATATAATAGAACAATAAGAAATTTACCATCAGGAAACTTTTTGACATACACACAATGATTTGCATTCGTTTTTGTGTACCCATGACCCACCATGAATGAGTCAAACTTCTTGTACCACTGTCGTGGAGCTTGCTTCAAGCCATACAAACTCTTCTTCAATCTACACATCATGTGTTATTTTCCTTTCACTTCAAATTCCTCTGGTTGTACCATGTAGATCTCTTCCTCCAAATCACCATGGAGGAAAGTAGTCTTCACATCTAATTGCTCAAGCTCATGATCCAAGCTAGCTACTAATCCCAGAACTACTCGAATGGAACTCATCTTACTACTGGAGAGAATATTTCATCAAAATCAACCCCATGTTTCTGACTGAAACCCTTGACCATCAATCGAGCTTTGTACTTCGCTAACTTTTCACTATCTTTCTTTAGATTGAACACCGATTTCTTTTTCAATGCCTTCTTACCTTTAGTAAGTTCAACCAACTCATAAGTCTTATTTTTGTGCAAAGAATTCATCTCTTCTTGCATAGCCTTCATCCAGCTCTGCTTGTTCTTATGAGACTCTACTTCTTGAAAGCATTCTGGCTCCACCTCATCAGTAAGCAAAATATACTCAGAAGAGGGATATCTAGTCGATGGACGACGTTCCCTAGTAGACCTCCTCACTGGAGGTTCTTCCATCTTTGGTGGAATAAGCTGCACCCCCTGTTCAACATCTTCAATATCTTAAGCATCATCACCATCAACTCCTACTAGCTCATCACCATCAACTGTTATTGGTTTATCACCAAGATTCTCATCTTGCACTTCTTCCCTATTTGTGGCATGATTGGAGGAAGAAAAGGTAAGTGTAAGGTCGGGAACACTTACAATAGCATCCTTTGTCTTTCAGTTTTCTCAAGGTCTGCCAAATTTTTATTCTCATGAGAAACCACATCTTGAATTCTAATCATCTTCTTTTTCTCAGGATCTCATAACTTGTAGCCAAATTCTGCATCTCCATATCCAACAAATATACAAGGAGTGGCTTTGCTATCAAGCTTCAATCTTTGTTCCTTAAGCACATGTGCAAATGCCTTGCACCCAAATACCTTTAAGTGAGAGTAAGAAACATCTTTCCTAATCCAAACTCTCTCTGGAATATCAAACTCCAATGGAACTGATGGAGACCGATTAATTAGGTAGCACGCAGTTTGAATAGCTTCACACTAGAATGGCTTAGGCAGATTAGCCATTCTTAGCATACATCTGATCAACAATAGTGTGGTTCATCCTCTCTGCCACACCATTTTGCTGTGGGGTACTAGGAACTGTCTTCTCATGTCTAATACCTTTCTCGGAGTAGTAGCTTTTGAACTCATTAGACGTGTATTCACCTATATTGTCAGTAAGGAGACACTTTAAAGGCTCCCCTTTCTCTCTTTCTGCCATGGCATGGAATTTCTTGAAGTGCTCAAATACCTAGTCTTTAGTTTTCAAAAAATACACCCACACCTTTTGTGAAGCATCATCAATAAAAGTAACAAAATACCTATTACCACCTTTAGGTTATATAACTTATATCTTATATGTCAATTTAATTCATGACCCAGGTCGGGGGGTAAATTTGTTGCTTCTATGATGTTTTATCATGTTTTGACCAATAAAAATTGTAATTGATTAGTCAATCAAGATATTTGTTCTTTGGTATTTAAAAAAAAAAAGAAAAAAGAATAGAGTTTTGGGTACATAGCTAGAAATTGTACTTCTTCTTCTTCTTCTTCTTCTTCTTCTTCTTTTTTAAATGACATGGAATCTCATCAAGGCAAAGCCCTTTGGAGTTTGGACACACTAATAAGAAGTAAACTATGAAATACATAACCCTACTCACCATAACAATGTATAAGGTAATACAGGGAAACTTTTAGTGCAAATCGAACCTAGGATTTCTAGGTCTATAGTTCATCCCAAGTCTCCAACCAATAGGCTGCAATCTAACATATTGTTTTAAAATAAGAATACACACAACCCACTAGCCAGAACTTGCTAATTTAAAAATATCATCTTTTGTAACTGATCTAAGATGACGACAATGACCAAAATTATAGTAAGTTCTTGAAATAAAGAACCAAAATGAAAGTTGTGAAAAACTTGAGGACGAAATTGAAAAAAAATGCAAAAAAAAAAAAAATTAGCCCATTGAGGAGAGAGATCTTCATCCCAACTCTTCAGCTAGAATTCATGCCGGCCATTTCGGCACAAAGCTCAAGCTTCTCTTTGGTCACAACCTTAGTCAACATGTTAGTTGGATTCTTCTCAGCATGAACCTTTCTCAATTGCATCAATCATTTTTCAACAACTAGTCTTATCCAATGGTATCTCACTTCAATGTGCTTCAAGCGAGAATGGAACGTAGCATTCTGGCTCAAGTCTATTGCACTTTGACTGTCACAATGAACTACATACTTGTCTTGCATCAAACCCAATTCCTGGAGAAATTGTTTCATCCAAAGCATTTCTTTACCTGTTTCATTCGCTGCAATATACTCAGCCTCAGTTGTAAATAAGGTAACACACTTCTGCAATTTTAACTGCCATGATACAACTCCCCCTACAAAAGTAAATAAATACGCAGAAGTAGATTTTCTACCATCAAGGTCACCAACTATATCTGCATCTATATAACCCTCCAAAACTGGTTTAGAGCTACCAAAACTCAAGCAAGACTTAGAACAACCTCTCAAATATCTGAAGATCCACTTCACTGCTTCCTAGTGATCTTTGCCAAGATTAACCATAAATCTGCTAACAACATCAATTGCATGAGCAATATCTGGTCATGTGCAAACCATAGCATACATCAAAGACTTCTTACTTAGCTTGAAATGACCACCAAGAGGTGTACCGACTGATTTGGCATGCTTCAAGTATCCGTTCAACATATTTTTCTTAAGATAACCACAACTTCTTGGCTTTCCTATCACGTGTAATTTCCATG
This sequence comes from Quercus suber, assembly GCF_002906115.3. Classification (NCBI taxonomy): domain Eukaryota; kingdom Viridiplantae; phylum Streptophyta; class Magnoliopsida; order Fagales; family Fagaceae; genus Quercus; species Quercus suber. Next base: position 678,697 of record NW_027069555.1, on the reverse strand, counting down.
CCTAGAATTCGTCGTGTTGGACCTAAGTCTTTCATATCAAAGGCCTTGAACAAATTCTTCTTCAAATCACCAATCATACTAGCATCTTGCCCTACTATCAACATATCATCTACATATAACAGAAGAATAAGAAATTTACCATCAGGAAACTTTTTGACATACACACAATGATCTGCATTTGTTTTTGTGTACCCGTGACCCACCATGAATTAGTCAAACTTCTTGTACCATTGTCGTGGAGCTTGCTTCAAGCCATACAAACTCTTCTTCAATCTACACATCATGTGTTCTTTTCCTTTCACTTCAAATTCCTCTGGTTGTACCATGTAGATCTCTTCCTTCCAATCACCATGGAGGAAAGTAGTCTTCACATCTAATTGCTCAAGCTCAAGATCTAAGCTAGCTACTAATCTCAGAACTACTCGAATAGAACTCATCTTTACTACTGGAGAGAATATTTCATCAAAATCAACCCCATGTTTCTGACTGAAACCCTTGACCATCAATCGAGCTTTGTACTTCACTAACTTTTCACTATCTTTCTTTAGCTTGAACACCAATTTCTTTTTCAATGCCTTCTTACCTTTAGGAAGTTCAACCAACTCATAAGTCTTATTTTTGTGCAAAAAATTTATCTCTTCTTGCATAGCCTTCATCCAGCTCTACTTGTCCTTATGAGACTTTACTTCTTGAAAGCGTTCTGGCTCCCCCTCATCAATAAGCAAAATATACTCAGAAGAGGGATATCTAGTCAATGGACGACGTTCCCTAGTAGACCTCCTCACTTGAGGTTCTTCCATCTCTGGTGGAATAAGCTGCACCCCCTGTTCAACATTTTCAATATCTTGAGCATCTTCACCATCAACTCCTACTAGCTCATCACCATCAACTGTTATTGGTTCATCACCAAGATCCTCATCTTGCACTTCTTCCTTATTTGTGGCATGATTGGAGGAAGAAAAGGTAGGTGTAAGGTTGGGAACACCTACAATAGCATCCTTTGTCTTTCAGTTTTCTCAAGGTCTGCCAAATTTTTATTCTCATGAGAAACTACATCTTGACTTCTAATCATCTTCTTTTTCTCAAGATCTCATAACTTGTAGCCAAATTCTGCATCTCCATATCCAACAAATATACAAGGAGTGGCTTTGCTATCAAGTTTCAATCTTTGTTCCTTAAGTACATGTGCAAATGCCTTGCACCCAAATACCTTTAAGTGAGAGTAAGAAACATCTTTTTCAGTCCAAACTCTCTTTGGAATATCAAACTCCAATGGAACTGATGGAGACCGATTAATTAGGTAACACGCAGTTTGAATAGCTTCACACTAGAATGGCTTAGGCAGATTAGCCATTCTTAGCATACATTTGATCAACAATAGTGTGGTTCATCCTCTCTGCCACACCATTTTACTGTGGGGTACTAGGAACTGTCTTCTCATGTCTAATACCTTTCTCGGAGTAGTAGCTCCTGAACTCATTAGACGTGTATTCACCTCTATTATCAATAAGGAGACACTTTAAAGGCTCCCCTTTCTCTCTTTCTGCCATGGCATAGAATTTCTTGAAGTGCTCAAATACCTGGTCTTTAGTTTTCAAAAAATACACCCACACCTTTCGTGAAGCATCATCAATAAAAATAACAAAATACCTATTACCGCCTTTAGGTTATATAACTTATATCTTATATGTCAATTTAATTCATGACCCAGGTCGGGGGGTACATTTGTTGCTTCTATGATTTTTTATCATGTTTAGACCAATAAAAATTGTAATTGATTAGTCAATCAAGATATTTGTCCTTTGGTATTTTTTTTTAAAAAAAATAGAGTTTTGGGTACATAGCTAGAAATTGTACTTCTTCTTCTTCTTCTTCTTCTTTTTTTTTTTTTTTAAATGACGTGGAATCTCATCAAGGCAAAGCCCTTTGGAGTTTTGACACACTAATAAGAAGTAAACTATGAAATATGTAAAGTTGTTATTTACAACTATGTTTTTTGTTGACTTTTATTCCGTGCCAAATTTGATTGTAATTACTTTCAATTGTTTATACCCTGTATTTATTGTGGAATCTCATTGTAAGGGTTGTGTGTTAGAGAGAGAGAGTGTGAAGACTCAAGCTTTTGAAGGCTGAAGATTTCTCGTGGGTATGTCGCGACTTAGCTTCCCGTGAAGTGACACATGTGCCCTGCACATGCTAGAATGCGAAGAGGCAGGACAGATGTAGACAGCTGTGTTTCGCGAGTAGCTCGCTGGTAAGGCCTTCTCGCGAGATACCCGTGAAATGCTCTGTTTAGCTGATCTGTCATTTTTGATACACTCTATCCTTGCCCACTCTATATATACCCTCATTACCCACATATGTAGGTGAGTCTATTCAGAGAGAAAAACCCTAGAGAAGTTTTCCAAAACACACACACCCATCTTTTGAGAGAGAGCTACTCATCCTTAGTGAGAAATCATTGTAGTCTCTTCTCCATCCCTCTCCCATTATCATAGCTTGAGAGGAGATTTGTACCCAAACACAACCCACACCTATTCAGAGTGTAAAGAGTGTTTTGGAGTTGCTGGGAAGTATTGGAAGAAGCCAAGGATGGCAGATGCAACATGGAGCTTGTTGTGGGATCCGGAGAACTAAGACAAGACACAGTTCCGAGAAGCCTTGTTGGAGTAAGAGCTTGGAGTTATGTGCATCGGGTAGATTAGGCTTGGAGGGTCTCTTGCTAACCCATGTATCCCAACTGATTGTATAGTGGATCGATTTCCGCTTGGAGGGCGGCAGAGAGGTTTTTCACTGAGTTCTTCGGTTTCCTCTTCGAAAACACATCTTGGTGTTTTCTGTGTTTGCATCTCTCTTCCCTACTCTTTTATATTCCATTATACTGCTGTGTTGCTTAGTTTATAGATTAGAGTAGCTTATTTGCTTATTCGCTCGCATTTACACTATTCCACACTTTGTATTAAGTTAGTGTAAAAACTATCGAGCCGTAACTCTAAATTGGGGGTCTAAATTGCTCTTGTTTTTTCAATACATTTCTGAGCTTTCAATTGGTATCAGAGCGGGTACACTTGTTTTGGTTTCATTACCTAAGTGTGATCCTTGACACCTTGTGTTTATTTTCCATGGATTGTGCTTTATATGCCTCTTTATATGATTTAGTTGGTGATAAATGTAACATACCACGTGTTTGTGAAAATGCCTCTATCAGTGATAATCCTCATAATTGTGATACTATGTTACATGAATCTTTGGGTGTTGTTGATATTCCTAACACCAAACTCTTAAAGAAAAATGCTAAGAAGTTTCGAAAGAGTTTAAGCAAGTTATTTTGTGAAAAGGAGGATTTGATTGCTAAGCTCAATGAATCCATCAAATTGGTTGAAAAATATAAGAAACTTGCTGAAAATTCTTTTGAAAAGCTGAAAGAGTTTGAGTGTTTGAATATGGACTTGGATGCTAAACTTGTTTTGTCTAACAAACTTGTTGATGATCTTAAATCTGGAAATGAATCTCTTAAGATGCATGCCAAGTGTTTCATTGTTGAACCTATTGTTAAAAAGGATGAAAATATATGTTGCAATCATGTTGTGGTACCCGATTTTGTGCCTAATGTGTGTTTTGCCTTAAAGGACAAATTGGTGTACATTCCTCCACAAAAAAGAAACCAAAAAGTGGAGAAAAAGGCTCTTAAGCCTAAGCCTCTGTTTAGGTCCAATCCTAGGGAATTGAATGGATCTAAGTTTGTTCCAACTTGTTACCATTGCGGTGTGATTGGTCATATAAGGCCTCAATGTTCTAAGTTGAAGAGAGAACAAAACCAAGTTGCTAGATCCATTCCCAAAAAGCCTAATTGACCTAAACACATTGTTTGTCACCATTGTGGTGCTTTTGGTCATCTAAGACCTCATTGCTCTAAGTTTTATGCTCTTAAAAAACTTAAAAGAAAAGAGAAACTTGAGCCTTTTGGAAGTTGTGCTTTGCATGATAAACCGGATTTGAGTGATAATAGCATGTTGTTAAAGAAAGTGTTTAATGCTCTTAACTCCTTGACTATGTGTATCTTCGATTCTCATTCTTCCAATGCTCGTCTCGCTTCTCATGAGACACTCATTCCAAACAATTGTTCCATTTGGATGAGGAAGGATTCCTATGGTTGAGCTTTTGCTCCTTTGGTCCTTGATCTAATTCTTTCGATCTTTGTAGGACCCTTCATGCATTGAATGTCATATCTTCATGCATTTGTGCATTTTGCATTTATTTGTGTGCATTGCTTTTGTTTTGATCTTTTTTTTTTTTTTTTTTTTTGTGAGTAAAAAATCCAAAACCACATAAAAAGTGAAAAATTCAAAAAGTTTGATCGTATATGTTTGAGCACATATCTTATGTGAGTTTGGCTTAGTACCTTCGTACTAATGGCGTAGTGCATTTACGAGCTTAGCTTGTTCTGTATGCACCTATTTCTGTGTGGAAGAAATCTTGAAAACTATGTGTGATTGTTGTAAATAGATCTTCAAGCTTGTCATGAATGATTGGTCAATAGTCTTGTTGGTCTTGATACTTGCATAGACTTGTGTCTATATCTCTTCCCATTGTATTTTTATGTTTTTGCAAAAAGAGCTCACCAAATGTAAATCTCCAAATGAAAAGAGATATTGAGTTGCAAAAGCCTGTCGCACACACTAGTATTCGACTAGGAAAAAGGGAAAGCGACTCTTATTAATGTGTTTTGTATGGTGCTCAAAAAGCTAAAGGCTAATCATCAATGTTGAAATATTATAAATTTCAAGCACCAATCTCAAAATGAGATGTTTTGTTCCAAACAAAATAAAGTGGACCAATTGTTATGCCTTATGCAGAAGCCAAATGAAAAGCTTCTAAGTTATGTATTCAATGTGTGGGAGGTCATATATACTCATTTCTATAATGGAGATAGTCTACTTGATTTCGTATCAGTTGTATATGACTTGATTGAATTGATCATTGAAGCTTTGCTCTGGTCTAAAGACTATTCCACATTTAATCCTCACACAACACACAAGAATTTTGTTCAATGAATGTCTATTTCATTTGTGTGATTGTACATGTTCAAATGTGATGTGTGTGTGCTCAACCATATGTGGTTCAAACCAAAAAGATTTTTGTTCTTTTTGTTTGCTTTTGGAAGTGATTTGTATCACCTATGTTTTTCAAAGTTTTTAAAGTGTTTTTGTGTGAAAAACATGTTTTCTAGGTGTTTTGGTGACCTATTTCATGTATAGGCTCAACAGGGAGTTAAATAGTCCAATTTTAAAGCTTTTTCAATTTTGGACAGAGAGTTTCGCGACTGTTTCGTGAGTAGCTCACGAGTAAGGCTTACTGGCAAAAATTTCGCGAGTACTTTCGCGAGTCAGCTTCCCGCAAAAATTTCCAGATCAGCTTTTTAAAGGGCTTTTCGTGGGTCTTTTGTTTTAAACTTCTCCCATCTTCTCCCAAACCCCTGTTTTAAGGTTTCAATGCCAAAATCCAACTAAATTCAAGTGTTTTTCATTTCATTAACATCTCTAAGGTAATCTTTAACTCTTTTCATTAATTTTGATCCTTAGATTATGTTTTTGAGGGTTTTATGTTCATAGTTGGGATTTTCTCAAATGGGAGTTAGAAAACTTAATTTTTGTCAATCTTTTTGATTGGGCTTTGTTTTAAATGATAATTTGCTTTTGATGGTGGCCCCTTGTGGCAAAAATATCATGTATTTAGGCAAGATTTTCATATGTTCTTGCATTGTTTATCATACATGTGTAGTGTGTGCACTCCAAGTGTTTGATAAAATGCCCAAATGATATTTTCTCGTTGTTTTGGACTCCGATGAGTACCAAATTTTGGGGATCATCATAATTATTCATGTTTATCATGTTTTGATCATTGGTGGTGCGTTTTGTACACTTTTCCCCTTAAGTGCCTTGCTCATGCATTAGTCATGCATCACACATGCACACTAAATGCATACTAGATGCATTTTGCTGCACACACTCTAACACTTGACATGTTTTTGTATTTACTCATGTCAGTTAAGTCTTTCTAGACCTTTTAGCACATATAACATGTTCTTGTGTCCATGTCATGGCTAGGTTTACATCATGTTCCATCATTCTTAACATGTCATGGTCTTTATGCTTTGTAGCACTGTTTTAAATGTTTTTTTCTAATGTTTGAGTTTCATTTTCTCATTCATCTTGCATCCCTCATGCATCATCTTCATATTATTTTCTTTCCCTCCTTCCTCTTGCTTTATTTGTCTATTCGTGACAAAAAGAGGGAGACTATACCAGAGAGTATACCGGTGTGTTTAGTCATTTCTATATGACTCATGTGCACATTCTTAGGGGAAGAAATTCTACCTTATGCACATTCGTAGGGGGAGAAAGCCATAGGGGAGATGCATATACCAAGGGGGAGAAGACATTATTTTTGAGAAAACCTTGATTTACTTTATGCTTGTTTTCTCGCTGCTGTATGGTGCTTTGATATGCTTTATTGCTCTCATTGCATCGTGCTTATGTGTTGGACATGCTTTTACCCTTATGCTATTGTGCTTTATTGGTTGCATGTTCGGATGATCATTTGCTTTTCTATATGATCATTGTAGTCATTTCCATATGACTGTCATGTGTTTGATCAAGTTGCTCATATGTTTCACAACATGTTTACTTGATCGCAATTTACTTGTTACATTATACTTGTCTGTTCATTACTTGCTTTACCTTGAGGGTCTAATGTGTTTTGTGCAAGTGTTTCAGGGTACAGGTATATATGTTCCAAGTTCATCACAGCTCCTATGATTCATGATAGGGGGAGTGATATGATAGGGAAGTACTTTATAGTTTGTACCCATGATGTGTTTGTAGGCTCTTATGGTTTGTGCCATGCATATGCAGTACCTTGCTTATGCAGCTTTTATGCTTGTGTACTTGTTGTTTAATGTCATACATTTTACTTCAGTACAACACTCCTGTGCCCTTGTAGGATCATTCCTAGATGCATATACATTCTATGCATTGGTTGAGTGATGAACACTCTTGTGCCCTAGTAGGACTGTTCCTTGATGCAAATACTTCGTGTATTTTGCATTGGTTGAGTGTTGGATTTGCAAATGATTCTCTTTAAATGAGCTTATCATTTTGCATATTCGGATGTTCATTCCTTGTGTGAATGAGCATAGTGATCACTTTTGTATAGTGATTGCTTGTTTGATCTTGCCATGATCTAGTGTTTCTATTTCATTTTGCTTGATCATGCTTTTATTGCTCTATATGCTTTTCAAGTTTTCTGCATACAATGATGTTATTGTGTTGTTGTGTTTCAGGAGATACTTGTTCATATGTTTCAAAAGCGTATCAGAATCTAGAATTAGGTGTGAGTGAGTTTTGCCTTTGTTCCCAAACTGACGTTTAAGTCTAGAGTCTGTTTTAGGATTTTGTCACGGAATAGCCAAAGGGGGAGATTGTAAAGTTGTTATTTACAACTATGTTTTTTGTTGGCTTTTATTCCGTGCCAAATTTGATTGTAATTACTTTCAATCGTTTATACCCTGTATTTATTGTGGAATCTCATTGTAAGGGCTGTGTGTTAGAGAGAGAGAGTGTGAAGACTCAAGCTTTTGAAGACTAAAGATTTCTCACGGGTATGTCGCGACTTAGCTTTCCGCGAAGTGACATATGTGTCCTGCACATGCTGGAATGCGAAGAGTCAGGACAGATGTAGATAGTTGTGTTTCGCGAGTAGCTCGCTGGTAAGGCCTTCTCGCGAGATACTCGCGAAATGCTCTGTTTAGCTGATCTGTCATTTTTGATACACTCTATCCTTGCCCACTCTATATATATCTTCATTACCCACATATGTAAGTGAGGCTATTCAGAGAGAAAAACCCTAGAGAGGTTTTCGAAAACACACACACCCATCTTTTGAGAGAGCTACTCATCCTTAGTGAGAAATCATTATAGTCTCTTCTCCATCCCTTTCCCATTATCATAGCTTGAGAGGAGATTTGTACCCAAACACAACCCACACCTATTCAGAGTGTAAAGAGTGTTTTGGAGTTGTTGGGAAGTATTGGAAGAAGCCAAGGATGGCAGATGCAACATGGAGCTTGTTGCGGGATCTGGAGAACTAAGACAAGACACGGTTCCGAGAAGTCTTGTTGGAGTAGGAGCTTGGAGGGCTTAGGTACATCGGGTAGATTAGGCTTGGAGGGTCTCTTGCTAACCCATGTATCCCAACTGATTGTCTAGTGGATCGATTTCTGCTTGGAGGGCGGCGGAGAGGTTTTTCGCCGAGTTCTTCGGTTTCCTCTTCGAAAACACGTCTTGGTGTTTTCTGTGTTTATCTCTCTTCCCTACTCTTTTATATTCCATTATACTACTGTGTTGCTTAGTTTATGGATTAGAGTAGCTTATTTGCTTATTCGCTCGCATTTACATTATTCCGCACTTTGTATTAAGTTAGTGTAAAAACTATCGAGCCGTAACTCTAAATTGGGGGTCTAAATTGCTCTTGTGTTTTCAACACATTTCCGAGTTTTCAAAATACATAACCCTACTCACCATAACAATGTATAAGGTAATACAGGGAAACTTTTAGTGCAAATCAAACCTAGGATTTTTAGGTCTATAGTTCATCCCAAGTCTCCAACCAATAGGCTGCAATCTAACAGATTGTTTTAAAATAAGAATACACACAACCCACTAGCCAGAACTTGCTAGTTTAAAAATATCATCTTTTGTAACTGATCTAAGATTATGACAATGACCAAAATGATAGTAAGTTTTTGAAATAAAGAACCAAAATGAAAGTTGTGAAAAACTTGAGGACGAAATTGAAAAAAAAATGCAAAAAAAATAAAATAAAAATAGTGACCACAAAGGTGTTTTTACCCCAAAAAAAAAAAAAAGTTATACATTATAATACATTTTGTATAATGATTACAATATTATCTAATTTTTAATTTATTTTTATTAATGTTATATTAATATTTATAGGATTATTTTTGTTTCCAGTCTTTGCCCTCTTAAACTAAAATCCTGCGTCCACCATTAGTTATTAAGATAAACCTTAAAGTCATAGTCTACCTATCAGTAGTTAATTTGATCTTAAATTGAGTACAATTAGAAAATTTTAGAATCTTTATGCAATATTTAAAGATCTAGGGCTTCTTAATTAAACGAGTATACGAAAGAAAATTAGAAAGAGGGGGAAAGAGATGGCCAGGAAGGATAAAATCTCAATCTAAGCCTTTACACTTAGGATTCTAATGATTTCTAATTCCTATGTTTTAACTTAACTAGGTGTTATTTGTGTTTAGTCACCATCAAAATTATAGAAAATATGGTTTAGAAGGCTTCAAGATTCAATCTTAGGTAAGGTGCCACAAGAAAAACAATAAACTAATCAAGGTAAGAAACTCCAATCGTAATCAGATTTTTTTAGGTGATTGTAAGGTCTCGATTTTCAAACCAAGCCCAAAATGTATGGGACCTTGGCCTAGCAAACTCAGTACAATAAATTTATAGAGAGTGGATCAAAGAGCTAAGCTTTAGTGCGTGGATAACAGTTAAAACGGATCTTCATGACGATCAAACAGAAATGAATTGAGTTTATCAAAGAAAGTTTGTCCTCAACACAATTTGAGTAGCTCTACTATTGTATATATTGGATGACAATGGTTACAGGAGTTCTTGAGATTGCTATAGTGCTTTCTCTCTCCCTTTCTTCCCGCCCCCTCTCTATGGTGGGTTTCTCCTATTATATAGTCCTCTTTAGACGATCTCGGCCTTCCACTTATTAATCATCCAAGTCTATACTTGAGTGCTAGTTCTATCAGACACCCTCTCTAGCGTTCTATGAGTTGCAGTAACTGAGGTAGCGCTATTCATTAGTCATTTCTCCATTAATGCGGCCAGAACGTTAGTTGTGGGCATTTAATGTGGAGGTGATAGTTTCTCCTTGAGTTGCTGCTCTACCATGCTCCCATGACTGGTCCATTGTACTCGTCCTTCTTTTTGGAATGCTCTGGGAGGCTGCCTTTGATGGTGTGCCACTCTTCCCTTTTATGATCTCGGTTGATCGAGGACAGGATTGTCCTTGGCGATGTTTCACAGCAATTTGGGCTTTCTTCGTTCGTACTCGGACATTCCTTCCTCCTCGGGGCCTTGGGCTCATTATAAAATGGGCCGGGGTTTTCAAATTCTTAGGCCCCACAATAGCCCCTCAAAATCCTGCTATCCAACTCTTCAGACGGGGAAGAGGATTTTTGATGTCCTCGGATTTTTGTCATAGCTTGTCCAGTCTTGTCTTCCGTTAGCACCAGAGTCTTTTCACCTGCCCAAGGCATTTTCCTGGCGCTTCGGTATACAGAGCACGCCCTCATTAATATCTTTATGAAGTGGCGCAGATCCAACGGTTGAGGATTTCTTCGAAAATTGGGCGGGATTTATTTCGCTTGTAACTCTTTCTTTGAATTTTGTGCGAATTAATTTCAGCTAGGTTTCGCCTTCTATATAAGGCACCCTGGGGGAATTGTTTTTTCACATTTACAAATCCTTGAGTTCTGCAGGAACCTCAAGTTCTCAAACCTTCAGGCATTCCTAAAGACCTTGCTAAGATCGTGATCAAGGCCTAGGGAATGACATGGCACTGGATAAAGGCAAGGGCAAGGAAACCAAGCCCCTTTCAAAAACCAAGGATGCCGCCCAGATCCTGGATGACACAGCTGAGGCAAAGGAAGCAGAGGCCAAAGATGTTCCTACCTTTCAACCGAGCAAGAAAGAAAACCCTTTTCCTTCAGCCAAGAACCGAAGTAGGTATAGATCGCATCAGACTTTTGGTGCGACAAAGTTTGGGTCCTACCTTGATAGCAGGACATCTTGCAGTTAGGAGAAAAGGGGTCCATCAAGCATTTCCGTTTCTTCTTCTTTCTCATCGCCAGTACCACCCATACTGGCTCGGTTGTTGCTAGAACAAGATTGTGAATCTACCGTTCCCATGGGCTTTCTCTTTTTATAGTTAGCTTTAAAACAAGCCTGCCTAAGCCGCTTGGTATATGATGTACCTTTCCTTTATTTAATAAAAAATGGCTGTACTTGTTAGCTTTAAAATAAGCCTGTCTAAGCCGCTTGATATGTGATGTACCTTTCCTTTATTTAATAAAAAAGAGGCTGCACTTGTTACTTTATGAATCTTTCCTTTCTCTGTAGTGATTATTTCATTAATGGGTGTGTTGTTATTTTTCTCTCCAATGGGACTTAGAACTGATGCTGTTGACGGTAACGAAAAAGTTGTCACCCTGACTTTAACAAAACTGATAGTAGCACTCAGCTGCTAACTTTAAATAAGTTAACTATATAGGAATAATCAGGAACATAACCATGTGCTCTGTACCGCAAACTGTGCAACCATCAAAGAATGTTGGATTTAAAGTAAGTGATCCGAGGAGACCATCGTGCATTAAGGCTCTGTTCGACATTTATAATGACGTCATAGCGTTGGTTTTCCCCAAGTGTCTGGTCCAAGGATCTAGGCATGGCTAAAGCTTTGCTTAACACTTTAGCAAGAGGTCCGAGGGGCCCAACATACCCAAGGTTCTTCTTAGCAGGAGATCTGAAGGACCTAACATAGCTAAGGTTCTTCTTAGCAGGAGGTTTGAGGGACTCGACATAGCTAAGGTTTTTTTAGCAAGAGGTTTGAGGGACCCGACATAGCTAAGGTTCTTCTTAGCAGGAGGTCTGAGGGACCCGACATAGCTGAGGTTCTTCTTTTATTGAATAGGTAACAAAAAATGTTAAGCCCACAATGCAAATTTCATCTCACACTTTACTTGATAATAGAGTAATCTCATTTATGCAGTGTGCCCCTCCATTCTTTTTGTTGAACGTACTTGGAATACCTTAAATGATGCTCATGGACTTGTGCTTGTTTACATCTTTGTTAAGTGAGGAATGGGTAGGCGATCTGAGGAGCTGGACTCCTTTTAGATTTTGCTCATCGCTCAGATAGATGCTTGAAGTAGTTAATCTCCCCAAGGGCTGTGGTCTGAGGATCTGTACAACACCTTGATTCTGTTCAACCCTTAGGCAGTTGCCAAAAGTTATTAGTATCCCCATAGGTTTGTGGTCCGAGGAGCCATGCAAGACCTTGGTTCTGTTTAACACTTAGATAATTGTCAAAAGTTATTAGTTTCCCTATAGGTTTGTGGTTTGAGGAGCCATGTAAGACCTTGGTTCTGTCTAACACTTAGATAATTTCCAGTGTGTGTTGATTCCCCCAAAGCAGGAGGTCCGAGGACCCGTCATAGCTAAGGTTCCGCTTAACCACTTCAGTAGGTTAAAAGATATCAATATATACCTTCCAAAACTAGCCTCGCCGTGGAGCCCCCTTGAATCGCTCTGTGTTGCTGCCACTTCCTCTAACGGAGGTCCAGCGAACTTGGCCACCAGATTCGCAAGGACCAGACCCTTAATAGAGGTATGTGGCATGTACCTGAGGTTAGAAGCCCTTAGAACTATGCCCCATTTAGCAATCCTCCCTGTATAATCCACACTTCGGAGTATAAATCTGGGCAGAGACTGAGTTAGGACAACAACCGCATATGCCTCATGTAGTGTCTTACTCACATAGTAAACTGGCCACCATAATGGCTTTCCCCAGGGACTCTTGTTGATGGGGGCCTGATCCTATCTTAACTAACCATTGCACTCACTTCCACACAAGCTCCTCCCCACAGATGGCGCCAACTGTAGGGTCTCGATTTTTGGACTGAGCCCATAATGTATGGGACCTTAGCCCAATGAACCCAGTACAATAAATTTATAGAGAGTAGTTTAAAGAGCTAGGCTTTAGTGCGTGGATAACAATTAAAATGGATCTTCATGACGATCAAACAGAAATGAACTGAGTTTATTAAAGAAAGTTGTCCTCGGCACAATCCGAGGAGCTCTGCTGTTGTATATATTGGATGACAATGGTTACAGGAGTTCTTGAGATTGCTATAGTGCTTTCTCTCTCCCTTTCTTCCCGCCCCTTCTCTATGGTAGGTTTCTCCTATTATATAGTCCTCTTTAGACGATCTCAGTCTTCCACTTGTTGATCATCTAAGCTTATACTTGAGTGCCTGTCCCATCAGACGCCCTCTCTGGCGTTCTATGAGTTGCAGTAACTGAGGTAACACTATTCAGGGGTCATTCCCCCATTAATGCAACCAGAACGTTAGTTATGGGTATTTAATATAGAGGTAACAGTTTCTCCTTGAATTGCTCCTCCACCATACTCCTATGACTGGTCCATTGTACTCGTCCTTCTTTTTGGAATGCTCTGGGAGGCTGCCTTTGATGGCGTGCCGCTCTTCCCTTCTATGATCTCGGTTGACCGAGGATAGGATTGTCCTCGGCAATGTTCGTCGGCAATTTGGGCTTTCTTCGTTCGTCCTCGGACATTCCTTCCTCCTCGAAGTGGGCTTTGGGCTCAGTATAAAATGGGCCAGGGTTTTCAAATTCTTAAGCCCCACTGTGACTATTTTATATTTTTATTTTAAATGATTTTTGGGGTTTTTAGAGATTTATTCATGGATATATTAGAGATCAAGAGACTCAAAATAATTAATTTAGCACAAACTTATAGAAGAAATATAAAAACCATTATGTCTAAAAATCTATGTAAAATAAGTTAGGTATCCAATTTCTCATTGGAATTTAGGTATTATTATTTAGATATATAAACTTTAATTCTGAAAACTTTTGTGATTTTTCATGTTCATTAGGGGATCAACTTCAAAGAAGTTGACGGTAATGTTAGAATTTTCAATGCTAAGTGTACTTTATGATCCTTTTAGAACTTTCAATTCTAATAGTTTGTTTGGCATTAGAGCATCACATCAGTGGAGCTATTTTTTTAGCTATTTGACATCACAAAAAATTATTTTATTTATTTTACCTTCTCACTTTACAAAACACCCAACATCAGTGATTTTATTTTAGCTTTCAATACAATAAAATAATATAAACAATACAATAAAATAATATATCTACTACATTAAACAATTCATTTATTTATTATTTTTTTTCTTCACTATTTTCAAGCACTCACAGTGCCGCCCCCACCACCACCACTTTGGCACCACCTCCACCACAGACACCCAGCAACTCCAAACACAAACACAACCCTAAATCAGCCGCAACATAAACACAAGAATCGCCTCCATAATCCTCCATTCGATTAAACACAACAAAAACACAAGATATGTACGGTGTTTCATCGAATCGATGACTTGCCAAGCCAAGTCGAACTGGAGAACTTTTTCGGTGAGGTCGATCATTTCGTTGTAAGGGTCGAGGGACTAGGTCGGAATATCATAGGCTATGGCTCAGATGAAGAACGATAGGGTTTGGAGGAAAGGGATGCCATGGCGGACCCCACCACATTTCTCGATAACGTGGTGGACGATGGAAGGGGCAATGGGATGAATGGTGGAGATTTGAGAGAAGTCAAGGGAAAGAGTGCTTCAGTCGACAATGGTGCTTGGGTCGGCAGCGATGGCTTGGAACAAAAATGGTTAAGTTATGGCTGCCATATCTGCTAATAGTGATGAGGTGGAGATTTTAGCTTGTCACAAGGCCATTGAATTTGCAATAGAAGCTGGCTTTACAGATCTGGCCATTGAAAATTGTTCTGGAAACAAAAGGGTTTCTCTATATTTCAATATCTTGTATTCATATAATTTACAGTGACTTCAAGAATCCCAATCTTCTAACGTCCATCCAAGAAACAAAAAAAAAAAAAAAAAAAGAAAAAGAACTTGAATTTACGGTGTTCAACAAAAATGTAAAGGCTATATAGAGGATAGTAGGATACAATTTTACAAGAAAATAATCGAAACAAACCCCCAAAACAAAATCAAATGAATTCTCTTTTTTTTTTTTTTTTTTTTTTTTTTTTTTTTTTTTTTTTTTTTTCGTGTATCAAACTAGTAATAAAACGAAAATTTCTTTTTGATTTTAGAATGACATTTGCATCTCTCCCTCTCCATCAATAAAAACAAGGAGACTTGAATTGTAAAAAAAAAAAAAAAAAAAAACTCCACAATCACATCAAAAGGGGCATGATAAGTGTGGTCTTAACTCTTGAGCAATCGGACAACATTGACTATCAGGACACCATACTCACATAGGCGCTGGCTTCTTTTAAGTTTTTGGCAGCGTATCTAAGAGTATGTTTGGTTGGAGAGGTCAAAAAGTGGGAGAATAAAAAATGGTGAGAGGATGAAAAAGTGGGATGATAGAAAATATTTTAATTTCCTTCATTTTTGTTTAGTTGGGAGTAGAAAAGTAGAGGAATGGAAAAAGTGAGTTTGTATAAATTTATTCATATACCATTGTTAAAAAATGACGTCCAATTAAAACAAAAACGTGACAAACAACCAAAAAAAAAACCCCAAATTTATTATATATAAAAAAATCATGTCCACCAAAAAAAAAAAAATCTTGTCTAGTTAAAAAAAAAAAAGGAAAGAAAAAGAAAAAGAAGCTAGCGTACTAGGCAAAGCCCATATGCAAGTGCACATGAACTTATTGGTCAATAAACAAATCAGCTTCCCCCCCACAGTTTTCTCTCCATTTTGGAGAAGAAAACACTCGAGCCCCAACCTTTCTTTTCCCTCTCCCTCTTCCAACCAAACACCCTCAAAAATGTTTTCCCTCTTCATTTTCTCTCCATTTTTTCCATCATCTCTAAAATCCACTCTACCAAACACACCCAAAGGGAAGGAATGTTTGTTTTTGGGTTTGATTTGATGGTAGCATTTGTTTTTTTTTTTTTGGAAAAATCTAATGTGATACCCTCTTATTGGAGGGTGTAAACCAAATGTTTTACACAAAATCTTTAAAAATTTAGACTTAAAGTATTCACATTGGTGGAGCTAAAAAATTTAGCATTTAACATTTCAAAAAACTATTTTATCTATTTTAACACATACTCTACATCAATCCTCTTATTTTTTTCCATTAGCCAAATACTATTCATTTTTTTATTAATTTCTTTCTCACTTCCTCTCTCTTCCTCTCTGCCACAAAACCCAACTAAGTGATAAAATAATATATTTTTTTATGCCTTCTTGCTACAGTGAACTGCTAGTCTTGGCGGTTCATTGTAGCTAGAAGGCAAAAAGAATTTGCCTTTGGCATCATTGATGCTGGCAAATAAATTGGAGTTTGAGGTGAAAGCTATTTTAACACCGCCAATATTGTTGCTCTAAGAAATGCATACCGGTGTCCCACTTTTTTTGTTATACTTATTTCCCGCCAATGGCAGGTCACAACTTGCGTTGTTTGGTTCATTTCTGAATGGGCTCTTAAAGTGTACGAACACGCTAGTTGATTGGGCTGCTGGGCAATTCAAGGTTTGATTTTCTTTCAAATAGTAATAACATGACAAGGCCTTAGGCTATTTTAAATAAAAAGTCTACAAGTGGGCTGGTTCAGGTCACCGAAGTCTAATTAAGCTAGTGAAACTGAACCCAAAATTTTCAGAAAGGATTGAGTGGCAGCCTCCATTTGGCTCTTTGGGCCGAGCTATAAAAAATACTGATGGCCACACACATCATAGAATGACCATTAAATTTAACAATGTATTACAAGTTTTACATAACCGATTCGTCCCTATTAAAATTTAGTTTCACCGCAACAAAGTTGCTCATGGTCCATATTTATCTCTGTGGATGAAAAATGTCCCTCCACAACTCCAAAATGTAATTCAATCTGCTGTAAAAGTTTTTCTGTCTTTTGTCTCAAAAAAGAAATAAAAAAGTTTAACCATCAATTAGACGACAATGCGTTATTTACAAGATTTGTTATAATTAAGTTTGTTACTTGTGATGGTCATTGGCTGAAATATATAATTGATCTCAAAAATTGACTTGTTGAGCATTTTTAGTTAGCAAAGTTTAAAAGACAAGGGTTATGTGTCTTAACAAAACAATAACGTGACATTTTTCTAATGATGTGCCATCTTTGTTAATTTAAATGAAGACAAAAATGTAGGTTCTAGTTAGCTAAACTGGTAAAATTTCTAAAGTTGAATAAAAAATCTGAAGTTCAATCCCTGAAATAAAAATATACTGTAACTAAGTTTCACCTTACCAAAATATCCTTTAAGAAAATAAATTAACAAAGATGGTAAACTCTAATACAACATTGTCCCTTCTTTTAGTCCGTGGGATGTAAATTAATGTAATTTTATTATTATATTTGATAAAAAATGTAATTTTATTATATTGTGAAGAGAAGACTAATTCTTATTATATTCCGTTTTTTTTTTTTTTTTAAATATCTTGTAATATTTCCTTGCAATATTGTGTATTCTTTTAGTTTGGGGGCGTATCCACAGTTAAATGAAATTGGCTATTACGAATAATCTTGATTATCTTAAGTTAATTGGGATTCTCATTGAGGAATATCTACATAAAGGTCGTCTAGATGAAAGACAACCTTAGCTATGTTCGTGACAAAAGCTGTGAACAAGATTCCGTCAACACGCATCACCTTCATGGACGAAGCAGACCACCACTCATTAAAGGAAGGATAAATGCCCGCAGGATAGCTACAAATCAATAATTGTGCCGGAATAGTTACCAGCATAATGATTGTCTAACGGCTATTCATTACACCATTAAGGAAATCATCAGTATCAATCAATACTCCATTACTCTCAGGAGAAAAATGTCCGGTAACAACATTAACAAACATAATTAGCTATAAAAGGGAAAGAAGAACTCAGGCAAAAGGCATGTTAGAATTTCCAAATATTGCTTTATATCAAATTTCCTTTATAGGGAAATTCCGCTAACTTAAGCATCGGAGTATTATCAATCGGCCTCACGCCGAGGAGACCTCCATTGCTTTCTTTTCTTATCAATAGTTAACGGAGATTGTCCATTGGTATCGACGAGGAACATACTAATGAGGTCAATTTTCAGCTTCATCAGTTTGGCGCTGTTTCTGGGGAACGTGTGCAACGAGTTGATTTTTACTCAGGCCATTGGGCTCCTATTGATATAGTTCCTGTCTCCAAATGGACAACGCAGTAACAATAGTGCCTCCAGATCTTGTGGTGATGGCTCAACAGATCTAGGCCCTGACAGTGAATGTGCAAGAGCTAATGAGACAAAACGAAGAGCTGAAGCAACCAGCCAGTCCAGAGGGCAGTAACGCTTCGCATCATCGGCGAAGTCGTAGCAGACATGATGAGGAAGCCAGTAGCCATGCGAATAGCAAGGGAAAAGATACGACAGAATACACTGGACAATTTGCACCTGACAACGACCATTTGATGAAGAATCTACGAAAGGAGCTTGACGAAGTGAAAAATGCCATGAAGGGAAAGACAACAATGAACCTGGATGGCACACTTAAACAGATAGATTCACCTTTCACAACCAGTGTTTTGGAATGCCCCTTGCCTCTAAAGTTTCGTTTGTCGCAATTAGAGTTCTACAACAGTACGAAGGACCCCCTCGACCATAGAGGGGCCTTCAAGACCATTTTGAACCTGCAACAGACCTTAGACGAAGTTATCTGTAGATCGTTCCTTGCCACTCTTAGAGGGGCTGCAAGGGTTTGGTTTTGCAAGTTGCCAGTGTCTTCCATAGCAAATTTCGAACAGCTTAGTGACTCATTCGTTCGTCATTTCATTGGAGGGCAGCGTTATAAGAGGCCAACCTCTTACTTGTTAACAGTAAGGCAGCAGGAAGGGGAGAGCTTGAGGGATTATGTGAAATGATTCAATAAGGCAGTATTGGAGATTGATGAAGCAGATGATCAGGTCATCATGAGGACCTTCCAAGCAGGGCTAATAACCTCGACCTCATTTTTTCCTTAGGAAAGACTCTGCCGACCTCCATGACGGACTTGCTGTTCAAAGCCCAGAAGTATATGAATGGGTAGGACGCCCTCACGGCCAAGGGGCTACTGGAAAAACAGAAGAATGAGGAAACCGAAGAGTCTCATGGGAAGAAGAAAGATCGTAAGGATTCGTACTCGGAGGCTAAGACGAACAAGAGTAGCCCTGATGCCCTAAAGAAAAAGATGAATTTCACCCCATTAGTTATGCTTGCGGACAAAATACTGATGTAGATAAAGGATGAACCAGGGTTAAGATGGTCCAAGCCATTGAGTACGTCCTCAAGGAAGCGTGACCCAAAGAAGTACGACCGTTTTTATAAGTATCAGGGCCATTATATCTATGAGTGCCGTAATTTGAAAGAATAAATAGAAGAGTTGATCCAACAGGGAAAACTCCAAAGTTCATCAAGAGGGATCACCAACCTCGATTAAGGGCTGAAGATAAAACCCATGACAATGCTAAGGATGATGGACGAGACCATCCAAAGCAAGCTATGGGAGAGATACGGACGATAGTAGGATGGCCTGTATCAGAAGGGTCATACAAGTCTTTGAAGAAGACGTATTATCGGCAGATCAATAGTGTCTATATCAAGCATTTGCCCCCGAAGCATCGACGATCAGAGAATGATGACATCATGTTTTATGAACGAGATGCAAGTGGGATTAAGCAACCCTATGATGACCCACTCGTCATTACGTTAGGGATAGAAGGATTTACCACCAGGAGAGTGTTAGTCGACAATGGAAGCTCAGCGGATATAATGTACATGACGGCCTATCAATAGCTGATGATGGATCCTAAGAAACTTAGACCCTTCAATTCTCCACTGGTCAGTTTTAGCGAAGATAAGATCTACCCAAAAGGGATCATTGCATTGTCTGTCACGACTGGGACGCACCCAGCACAAGTGACAACCTAAGTCGACTTCTTGATCGTTGATTGCCTATCGTCCTACAATGTCATCTTGGGACGACCTACTCTGAACAAACTCAAGGCTGTAAGGTCGACTTATTGTCTGAAAATGAAGTTTCCAACTCCAAACGGGGTAGGTCAAGTGTGTGGAGATTAGCTTTTGGCCAGGGAATGTTATCAGGCGGTATTGGCTTCCAGAGAAAACCACATATGGGTTATGGAAGAAGAACCAAAAGAGTCATCCCAAGAGCTGGAGGATTTAAACCTGGTAGAAGGACACACGACCAAAGTAACAAAAGTAGGGATGAGACTTGCCCCCGTCTTGAAGAGTGAGATTGTGGAGTTCCTCAGGCAAAACCTGGATGTCATCGCATGGACTCATGAAGATATGCCAGGGATAAACAATGGAGTGATAGAGCATAAGTTGAATGTCGACCCCTCCAAGAAGCCCTTCTAGTAGAAACGACGAGTTTTCGCTCTTGAAAGAAACAAGGCTGTTATGGAAGAGGTAGAAAAGCTTTTGGCTGCTGGATTCATTCGAGAAGTTTACTATCTCGAGTGGTTGGCCAACGTCATCATGGTCAAGAAGTCCAATGGAAAATAGCGCATGTGTGTAGATTTCATAGATCTTAACCGCGCCTACCCTAAGGACAGTTTTCCACTTCCTAGGATCGATTAGTTGGTGGATTCAATAGCTGGCCATAAGTTGTTGACGTTCATGGACGCCTTTTCAGGCTATAACCAGATCCGCATGAACAAGGAAGACCAAGAGAAGACTGCCTTTGTCACTAGTTAGGGGCTATACTGCTACAGAGTTATGCCACTAGGCCTGAAGAATGCAGGAGCCACTTACTAGAGATTAGTAAACAAGATGTTCTGTAAACAAATTGGAAAGAACATGGAGGTCTATGTGGATGACATGCTCGTGAAGAGCAAGAGGGCAAAGCTGCATCTAAACGACCTTAGGGAGACTTTCGATACACTGAGGGAGTATCAAATGAGGTTAAACCCAGCGAAGTGTGTGTTCGAAGTTTCGTCTGGTAAGTTTTTAGGGTTCATGGTCTCGTAGCGGGGTATAAAGGCTAACCCCGAGAAAGTTAAAGCCATACTGGATATGATGTCCCCAAGGAGTGTGAAAGAAGTTCAGAGACTGACGGGGCGCATAGCAGCCTTGAACAAGTTTACGTCCAGAGCCATGAACAAATGCCTCCCGTTCTTCAAAACATTGAAGTAGGCTTTCCAGTGGATGAACGAGTGCAAAGACGCTTTCCAAGCACTCAAAGATTACTTGTCCAAACCACCATTGTTGAGTCCGTCTGTCGAGAGGGAGGATCTATTCCTATACTTAGCCGTCTCTTAAACATCGGTAAGCTCGGTATTGATCCGAGAAAAACTCCAGGTTCAAAGGCCCATCTACTACACGAGTCAAGCTTTCCAGGGCGTGGAAGCAAGATACCCAAGAATAGAAAAACTGGTTTTTGCCTTGATCGTCGCATTAAGGAAGCTTCGTCCCTACTTCCAGGCACACACGATACTGGTCATGACAGACCAACCGTTGTGAAAGGCTATAGGTAGACTAGACGCAATAGGAAGAATGGTACAAAGGGTGGTAGAATTGAGCTAGTTCGATGTTGACTACAAGCTTAGGATGGTAATCAAGGCCCAAGCACTGGCAGACTATGTCGTTGAATTCACTACAACTAAATAAGATCCAAAAGCAAATTACTAGACGATGTACATAGATGGCTCAGCGGCATCAGGCATGGGTAGAGTAGGAGTGATTCTTTGCTCCCTTGAGAAGGACGTGCTCAAGTACGAAGTTCAACTTCAGTTCCTAGTGACGAATAATGAAGCAGAGTACGAAGCGATGTTGACGGGCTTGCGGGTGGTAAAGGCCCTGGGAGTGAGAAACCTGAAGTTGAACTCTGATTCAAAACTTATGACTAGGCAAATGAACAATGAGTACGAGGCTAAAGAAGATAGGATGAGGAGATACTTAGCACTGACTAATCAATTAATTTCTAACTTTGATGATGTCAAGATTACCTAGGTACCTCGAGAAGAAAATTTTAAAGTAGACGAGGTTGCTAGACTAGCATCATCAGAGACCAGTGGAAGACGACTTGGTTTGCTCATGGAGGTGCAATATCTTCCCAACATTGAAGGGATCGAAGTGAATTGTGTATGATCAGGAGAAAGCTGGATGGACCTAATAATCACTTACATCAAGACTGGTAATCTTCCGATAGATCCAATTGAAGCAAGGAAAGTCAAAGTCAGGTCGTCCAGATTTACGATCCTAAATGACGAGCTTTACAAAAGGGGATTCTCTCAACCCTACCTGAAGTGCCTCGACCCAGGAGATGCTGAATATTTTCTAAAGGAGATCCATGAAGGAGTATGTGGAAATCATTTTGGACCACGTTCACTCATCAGACAAGTCATTCGTGCAGGGTACTTCTGGCCAACAATGCAGAAAGACGCAGCTCAGGTCGTCCAAAAGTGTGACAAATGCCAACAATTTGGGAATGTGCAACATGTCTCGGCAAAGCATTTGACAAACATAACCTCACCTTAGCCATTCTCCACATGGGGAATAGATATAATGGGCCTTCTACCCCATGGTAAGAAGCAGGTAAAATTCCTGGTCGTCTCTATTGATTATTTCACGAAGTGGGTGGAAGCAGAACCTCTTGCAGTCATAACAGAGGCCAAGATACAGCATTTTGTGTGGAAGAATCTTGTTTGCTTATTCAAGATTCCACAAATCATTATCTCCGACAATGGGCGAAAATTTGACAGTTGAAAGTTCAGGGATTTTTGTAAAGAATTGGGAATAAGGAACCACTATTCTTCACCTGGTCATCCACTGGCTGAAAGCTTGAAAATGTGTTGAAAACACAAGAGCTGTTTAGATCCCTAAATAAAAATTACGGCTCGATAAATTTTACACTAACTTAATTCTAAGTGCGGAATAGTGTAAATACGAGCGGATAAACAAACAAGCTACTCTAATCCATAAACAAGACAACACAGCAGTAAAATAGAATGTAAAAGAGTAGAGAAGAGAGATGCATACACAAGATAACACGTCGATGTGTTATTGAAGAGAAAACTAAAGAACTCGGCGAAAAACCTCTCCACCGCCCTCCAAGCAATAATCGATCCACTAGACAATCAGTTGGGATACATGGGTTAGCAAGAAACCCACCAAGCCTAATCTACTCAATGTACCTAAGCCCTCCAAGCTCTTACTCCAACAGGGCTTCACGGAACCGTGTCTTATCTAGCTTTCCGAATTCTGCAATACGCTCGATTGCATCCACCAAGCCTCACCGACTTCTTTTGGCAAACCCCAAAGCTTCCCAAGCTCCAAAACACTCTCTACACTCTGAATAGGTGTGGGTTGTGTTTGGATACAAATCTCCTCTCATGGTATGACAATGGAAGAAGGAAAGAGAAAAGGCTACAATGATTTCTCACTAAGGATAAGTAGCTCTCTCTCTCTCTAAAAGATAGGTGTGTGCGTCGTAGAAAACCTATCTAGGATTTTTCTCTCTGAATGGCCTCTTCACAATTTCTGTGGGTAATGAGGGTATATATAGTATGGGTGAAGGGTAAGAAAGTCACACTTAAAATCCTCCAAGCAAAATATTTCACAACTACCTCGCGAGAAGGCCTTATTCGTGAGACACTCGCGAAAACGACAACTTGACACAACTCTTCAGCTTCCAGTCATGTGCTCCCCACATGCCCTTTCGTGGGAACCCTTCTCGCAACCTTCTCGTGAGCTAGTTATGAAATGTATTGATCTTCAATTAAGCTTAAGTCTTTACCAACTTAATACTAAACTCAATACAATATAATCCCACAAATTACAAGGAAAAAAATTAAAGCAATTACAACACATTTTTGTCATGGAATAAAGCCAACACAAAACATAATTGTAAATCACAACTTTACACAGGCCAATGGCCAAACAGAGGTCACAAATCGGACTTTGCTTAAGTTGATCAAAACTCGACTTGAGGGGGCAAAGGGGGCATGGCCTGACGAGCTCGCAGGAGTGCTGTGGGCTTACAGAATGACGGTGAGAACCCCGACAAGTGAAACACCATTCTAAATGGTGTTTGGGACAAAAGCAGTAATTCCTGTGGAGATTGGCGTGTCCAGCATTAGAAGGGCATGGTATGAAGAGCAAAGTAATGACGAGGGCCTCAAGCTAGCCTTAGATTGTTTACCCGAAGTTAGAGACGATGCGACCCAAAGAATGGTCCTATACTAGGAGAGGATGGTAAGGTATTACAACCAAAGGGTCAGGCTGAAGTGTTTCAATCCTAGAGATATGGTTCCATAGAAGGTCTCACAAGCCACCAAAGATTTGAATGAAAGAAAACTAGGCCCCAACTGGGAAGGCTCGTACAAGATTGTCTGTCATTCAGGGAGGGGAAGCTACTACCTGGAAGACTCAGGGGGCAAGCCTTTACCTCGTCCATGAAATGCAGAGCATCTTAAGAAGTATTATCAATAAGGGAGTAAAGCCTCAGCTCTAATAAGTTCCAGGGTTTGGAACATCTCGTTTATTTACTCATAGATAAGCGAGACGTAAATTTTCATTATGCATTTGTTTCATTTCCCGTTCAGTACTTTATCTTTAGCACTTTTTTTTTTTTTATTTTTTTTTTATAAGTTTATATCCTTGTAATCCCTATTCATAAGCAAGGATGAATAAAATAGGCCAAGCGTTTGCGAAGCCATTTCTTTTCAAATGATTGAAACAGCAAACATTCTGTGGTGAAAGAGCTCCTTTAAAATAAATCAGGACAAAGATCTCGTCAAAATGAATGACGAGATTAAAAGTCCATAATTGATTAAAACTATAAGTTTAAATCGCGAGGATGAAAATCCTGTCAATACAAATGACGGGATTAAAGTCCAACATAAGTGATAAAAACTATAAGTTTAAATCACGAGGATGAAAAATTTCGTCAATACGAATGACGAGACTATAGTCCGGCATAAGTGATAAAAACTATAAGTTTAAATCACGAGGATAAAGATCTTGTCAATAAAAATGACAAGATTAAAGTCTAATATGAGTGATAAAAAGTAGAAGTTTAGATCACGAGGATGAAAATCTCGTCAGTACGAATGACGGGATTAAAAACCAACATTAATGATAAAAACTAAGTTTAAATCACAAGGATAAGGATCTCGTCAATATGAATGGTGAGACCAAAGTCCAAAGCAAACAACAAAAATACCCCGTCAACATAAATGACGAGAACCAAAGACTGGGAAATGATAGGATCAAACTCAAGGGCATCAATAACATCACCAACATGACAAAAAATGCAGCAAGTAAAGTTATGGCATATAGTTATCTGAGCAAAGTAATAAGCAATTTGTTAGACGGCCCCAAAACGAAGGGGAAACCCATCATTCTCAAAAGGGGGGCCTCAAAACAGAAGGCAACCAATGTTTGTTAAAAAAAAACCCAAACACAAAAGGGGAAACCATTGTTCTCAAAATAAGAAAAATAGAGAAATCATGAATGTAGGGCAGTAGACTCATCAGCATCCTTTCCTTCAATAGCTTTGTCTTTTTCCACGGCACCGGACTCAGCTTCTTCTAGCTCTTTTGCTTTGCCTTTAAGAACCTTGGTATTAATCTTTTCAAAATCCAAGCTAGAAAAATCTATAGCCAGGCTATGGTGTTTCATCGTCCATCGGCATAGAAGCTTAAACCCATCGAAGTACTGCATGAATTAAAGGTCGGAGAACTCCTCTGAATGCTTGAACTTCTAGATGACTTTATCTCTCTCTTTATCAGCCTTCAGAAGAGCAACCTAAATCTCTTCATCCTTTTGGACAACCAAAGCCTTCTCCACACACAGGGCCTCAGTAAGCTCTTTTATTTTCTCATTCGCTTCATTCCTCTCATTCATAACAACAATCAAATCCTTCTTCAATTGGGAACATTCAACTTCTACAGATTCTACTTTCGACGTGGCTACTACGACTCTCTCTTCCACATTCAAGTAATTAGTTGTGATACGCAACGACTCCCCGAGAACCTAGTTTGAACAAGTAGATCAGAAAAGAAATTGTGCATATCCACATAGACAAAATCCAAAAGTGATGTCAAAAAGTAACAAAGTTATTTACCTGCACTAATTTATGGATGTGCTGACTGACGAGTTCATGAGACAGAATGGATGATAAACCCTTCAGTTTGTCGCTGGTAATCACATTTTGTGCACGACCCAAGACTGTTGCGAGGTCATCCCATACACTCATTCCCACTTTGGTTTTACCTCTTGCACGAGTTAGTGGAGGGGTAGCAGCAGTAACTTCCACTAACGGGGTTGGAAAAGAAGGAGCAGTTTGGATAAGAGGGAGAATAGAAGTGTCAGCCTTCTCTTCACTTAGCTTCCTTTTCTTCGAATCCGAAGTCAAATTGGCTAAAGGCTCACTTTTCAAGTTTTTGATACAGGCATACTTGTCCTTGTTATATCTGGTGGCCATTTCTCTATAAAAATAAAAAATAAAAAATAAAAGGGAGAAGGGAAAAAAGCGAAGAAACCACCCCCGGTCAGACAATAGACGGAATTGAGAAAAAAGAAGCAAAGGATAAACGAACTTATTTTTTTCTTCTTGACAGATTTTTTTCCAGAACGTATTTTGAGGGTTCAGGGCCTAAGCAACAATCATATAAGTGACGAGGATCAACTAGGTCGTCAAAATCCTCTATTTTGTAAGCATAAGCGAGGGCAGCTCGAACTCGGTGGCAATATTGATCTTCAAGGTCAGGACGATTAAGATCTACAAAGAATCAAAACAAGAACGTCGTCAGACAAGTAATCAAGGAATGAAAAAAGAACAGAAGGAGATCACAGAAACATGCACCAAGCGCCGGAACTTCCCATTTCCGTAGAAATCTTGGGACTTCCCCCCAAAAATCATCAGACAAGGTTTCCCAACCCGATCCGAAAATAAAAAAAATATCGTGATTTCCAATCACGGAAGGACAAAGGGAAACCTATCACAATCCTGGATTTCCTATCCTAAGGCAAGAACTCAAAATACCCATAATGGGTAGAAGCCTTTAGATGATACAAAAACAAAAACTCGTTTACAGTGATCATTTCTCCATCACAAGCGGACACCCAAATAGCCATACAGCTTATTACCATCCTCCAAGCATTAGGGACGAGCTGACTAAGGGCAATCTGAAGTTCGTTCAGGAGATGTAAGATGAACGGATGAACGGGAAATCGAAGGCCGTACAAAAAGTAAGCCTTATAGAAACAGACTTCCCCGTGAGCGAAGTTGCAGGCTTTCTCACCTAGGCGAGGCAACCTAATGGAGGTGTTTGTGGGAAACTGAAATCTTTTTCTAAAACCCTTTAAATGCCTTTCTTTTAGGGAATAAGACTCGGAAAGGGCATGTAAAGAACGTGAGGAAGAGGATGAAGGCAACTTGGAAACTGCAGTATCAACCACCTGATTCAGAGACTCAGCGTTGGAAGACAACCTAGTCTCCAACTCACTAGACCTAACGTCATTTGTCCTATACTCAACCGGGTCCATTTCAGAGTGATACCTAACCAAAGACTGGTGGATTAAAAGGTAAAGAGTGAATAGAACAAGCCTAAGCACTGAACAACGAGACACGAATAGACCGACTTAGGGACTGCGACTTGAGGAATACTCTAAGAAAACCCCTAACCGAGCGAAGAAAAAAGAGACCGAGGGGCACTCTTGACTAAGAAAATCAAAACCAACCATGAAAGTGCAAAGAAAAGAAACCTTACAAGGAAATTTTTGAAGATGAAGATCACCTGGCGCTTCAAAAACCAGACCAAATAGGGCGAAGGAAGGGGAATAGTTTTCTCTAAAAAGGAAAACCCAAAATTAAAGCGTGCCAAAATTTAGGAAGCCTCGCACACACCACAAACAGGAAACCAACACGCGTCCTTTCCTTGAAGAGCAATCGCTTCGCATTTAAAGTGAGATGCCAAATTTTGGAAATTGCAAAAGAGTGGAGTGTCACAACCATTCACATTCCAAAGATCATCCAAAATCTTGACAACCATGGAATGAGGGGGCAACTGACGAATATCTACATAAAGGTCGTCTAGATGAAAGACGACCTTAGCTATGTTTGTGACAAAAGTTGGGAATTAACAAGATTCCGTCAACACGCGTCACCTTCACGGACGAAGTAGACCACCACTCATTAAAGTACGAATAAATGCCCGCAGGACAACTATGAATTAATAATTGTGCCGAAAAAGTTACCAACATAATGATTGTCCAACGGCTATCCGTTACACCATTAAGGAAATCATCAGTGTCAATCAATGCTGCATTACTCTCAGGAGAAAAACGTCCGGTAACAGCATTAACAAACATAATTATGCCCGTCCATGGCAAGCTATAAAATGGAAAGAAGAACTCAGGTAAAAGGCATGTTAGAATTTCCAGATATTACTTTGTATCAGATTTCCTTTATAGGGGAATTTCGCTAACTTAAGCATCATAGTATTGTCAATCGGCCTCACGCCGAGGGGACCTCCATTGCTTTCTTTTCTTATCAGCAGGTAACGGAGATCGTCCATTGGTATCAACGAGGAACATACTGACGAGATCAATTTTTGGCTTCATCACTCATAATTACCCAGTACCCACCAAACTATGTATTGTTTCACTAAGTATGACATTTGTTCAAATAATTGTATTTACCATTTTGCTACATACCAAATCACCAACACCAGCTCTTCATGTTCCACGGGAAACTAACATGATATTATAAAAGCCAAAGTAGTGTTTTTTTTTTTTAATTAATTAATCAATTTATTTTATTTTTTCAGATTCGCACAAGCCATATGTAATTACAAACCAATGGATTTGTCTTTAATCTAAACCCCCATTGGTTTCGTCTGCAAATATATATATATATATATATATATATATATAGTTTTTTTACNTTTGTTCAAATAATTGTATTTACCATTTTGCTACATACCAAATCACCAACACCAGCTCTTCATGTTCCACGGGAAACTAACATGATATTATAAAAGCCAAAGTAGTGTTTTTTTTTTTTAATTAATTAATCAATTTATTTTATTTTTTCAGATTCGCACAAGCCATATGTAATTACAAACCAATGGATTTGTCTTTAATCTAAACCCCCATTGGTTTCGTCTGCAAATATATATATATATATATATATATATATATAGTTTTTTTACCTTACTATGTTTGATGATTGTTCTTTACTATTAGACTAAAAATATCAATTGATTTTTAGTGTAGACGGAAGTCAAATTTAGATATCTTATTTAACCACAAGAAAATTTATCAATTAAGTTACTGGAAGTCTGAAACCCACGTCCAGTACAAAATATTTAGTAGTACAATAAATTGTCAAAAAAGATTTGTGCTTCCCTGAGATAATTAGGACAAAATGGCTTTTGCCATTTTCGGGTAAATTAAATAGCTTTATACCCTCTTTCTCAAACTAATTAGGAAAATGCCCCTCTTTTAAAACTCGATTTGTGATAAATGAGGTAGTCTCTATAGTGACGTTTTTAAGGAGTCTATAGTGACGTTTCAAGCCTTTATAGTGGCGTTTTGTAACTCAACCTCAATGAAATCGAATTATAGGTAAAAAAATTGCCTATAACTCGATTTCATTGAAGTCGAGTTAAAAAACGACACTATAGGCTCCTTAAAAGGCTGTCAAAACATTAATTACTTTTTTTTTTCATTTCTCATAAAAACTTTCTTTAAATGGATTATTAATCAGTGCCTTAAGAGCACTCATTAGCATTTCAAATTATATATACATCCTTTTCCTTGGCTGAAAGTACGTGTATGGTGTATATATATTGAGCTACGTCAATTCTTGCACTAATTACTTTTCATTAATTAAATCTCTTTGTCATAGGAATTTTCATTAATTAACGCTAAAGCACCATATGGTGCTTGTTAACATTTGCCATAATTTTATAAACAAAAGGTGTACAAGGAAAATTTGCATGCAGTTGTGTCACATATAGATGAATAAATATAAAAATTAGTATATTCAATTTAATTGTTTACAACACAAATTTTCATAATGAATAACACATTCCTTTTGTTGTGGGGAAGTTTTTTGCTCTAAGGAAACTCATGAGTACTCCTTAGGCAATTTTTGCTCTTGTCCCACATTGGAAGGGTTTCCTTCCTCCTAGCACTTTATAAGGCATGAACCAATGGCATTAGAGTACCACTAGTTTAGTTAAGGGTTTCCTTCCTCCTAGCACTTTATAAGGCATGAACCAATGGCATTAGAGTACTAGTACTTTAATGCCATTGGTTCATGCCTTATAAAGTGCTAGGAGGAAGGAAACCCTTAACTAAACTAGTGGTACTCTAATGCCATTGGTTCATGCCTTATAAAGTGCTAGGAGGAAGGAAACCCTTCCAATGTGGGACAAGAGCAAAAATTGCCTAAGGAGTACACATGAGTTTCCTTACAGCAAAAAACTCCCCCACAATAAAAGAGGAGGTCCTCGGATGAACACCGAGGAGGAGCCTTGATGAATAATCTTAGTGTGTTAGCCTTCAACGGGTGAAGATCCTATTTTGGGGCGTTGTCCGTTTGTTAGGGCCTAGTCCTTGAACCCACTCTCTAAAAATTTATTGTTTAGACTTGTTGGACCGTTTTTCCTTTTGATTTCAGAAAGCTTTTCCAAATTGAGTCCCTACACACATAATTGCATAATTTTTTTTAATCGTTTTTTAAGGTATTAATAATAGTTTTTATTTATTTTTTAAATAGTTTTATTATTATTTTTTTCCTTTGATGGAGAGTACGTACTACTTCCTTATTTTCCTCCCCCACCTTAAATCCCAACATTATGTAGCATTAGGGGAGCGGATCCAAATTTTGAATCTTTACAGGGCAAAATCAAAATTACCTTGAAGTTTAAGGGTGCAAATAACAATTTTGTTATTTATTCATTAATTGTTTAAGATAAAAAGATTAATTGTTCATATGTTTTTCAATTATCCAAGCCCAAGTGCCACATCTTTTAAAATTGTCACGTATTAGCAATTACATTGATTGAATGACTATGACTATATATTACAGACGTAAAAAAAAAAAAAAATCAATAAATAAATAAGGGTAAATTATAAATTACACTCCTATATTTTGGGGTATTTGAATTTTATACCTTAACGTTTCAAAATTTGGAATTTACCGCATGAAATTTGGGACTCTTTGCATTTTACATTCTGACGTTTGTAAAATCCAAATTCTAAAATGTTAGAGCAACCACATTGGCATGCGTAAACTCTTGCAAAATAGAAAAAGTTGTCCATTTTGCACGTTTTGACTCAAAAAAAACCTACACCAGTGGGTGTAAAATTGTGCATTTATGCACAATTGCTATAGTAACTGTGCATATACGCACGGTTACTATAGCTCTTGCATTTATTATTTTACATTTTTTTTTCTCTCTCCTCACCTCACTCTCTCATTTCTGCTTCTACTCTCACCACTCTCTCTATTATCTCCGGTCCCTCAGTCTAGCCTCACCAACACGATCAGTACAAAAAGGAGGAGAGATGACATCTCGGCTGGCATCGAGGATAGAATCATTGTGTATTTCACTAGCTTGTGCGAGATTCGGTAGACCTATGAGGATTGCTGCTCAGTGAGGATGATATGTTGGGATTTCGGGTTTGGGTCAACGAGCGAGACGTATCGCTCGACTTGGCATATAGGAAAGAATTGCAGAGTGTGTTATCGGGCAAGAACAAGAATAGCAAGAACCTGATGACTTTGCCTCAGGTTTTCATCAGAGGGAAGCATATCGAAGGAGCTGAGATGATCGAGCACTTGTTCGAAACCAGCGAGCTGGCGAAATTGCTCGAAGGGTTTCCAGTTCAAAATCTTGAGTTTAGCTTCGATTGCGACAGCTGCGACGATGTCCGGTTCGCATCGTGCATAAGCTACAATGGGAGTAGGAAGGTGTTTGATGAAGAAGAAGATAGAGTCTAGAGATGCTTAGAATGCAATGAAAGTGGTTTGATTCGGTGCCCGGATTGTAGTTCTAAAAAAATGTGAAAAAATTTGGATTTGGAATTGCATTGTTGATGGTGGTGGCTAGGTGGGTGGGTTAATGGTGGTGGCTAGGTAGTGTGGATTGATCTGAAGATGAATATTTTATTTGAATAAGTGTGTGTAATAGACAAACTGATGTGAGTGTTTTGTAAAAATGAGAGTGTAAAATAGAAAAAGTAGGTTTGAGATGTACAAATTTACAAAAATTTTGCATCCTCTGATGTGGATACGAGTGTAAAATCCAAACACTCCTAACTTTAAGGAATAAAATCCAAATTTTGAAATTTCAAGATGTAAAATCTATAAAGACCCCAAACTTTAGGGTGTAATTTATAATTTATCCAAAATTTAATAACTAAACTAGAAAATTTTAAAATTTAGAAAATTCTATTAATAGATATGACATGATTTGAATAT
Organism: Quercus suber; assembly: GCF_002906115.3. Lineage (NCBI taxonomy): Eukaryota > Viridiplantae > Streptophyta > Magnoliopsida > Fagales > Fagaceae > Quercus > Quercus suber. The sequence continues at coordinate 646,322 of NW_027069555.1, read as the reverse complement.
TTGACATTGGTTTTGTGATAATTATTCTTTTATGTCAAGACATTAATTGTTTTTTTTTTTTTTTTTCAAATCGTACAAGCCATATGTAATTACAAACCAATGGATTTGTCTTTATCTAAACCCCCATTGGTTCCGTTTGCAAATATATATATATATATATTGTTAGGTTCTAAGTACTTTGGAACTAATGTATTAGAACTCTAATTTGTATTGTTGACAAACCATGATCAAAACAGGTTGTTAGTATTGTTTTAGACTTGCTCAAATTATGTCTTTTATTAATTGATTATTCTTATTATATATTTTTTTCTTTTTTAAATAGCTTGTAATATTTCCTTGCAATATTGTGTATTCTTTTAGTTTAGGGGACGTATCCACAGTTAAATGAAATTGGCTATTGGGGATACAAATAATCTTGATTATCTCAAGTTAATTGGGATTCTCATAATTACCCAGTACCCACCAAACTATGTATTGTTTCACTAAGTATGACATTTGTTCAAATAATTGTATTTACCATTTTGTTACATACCAAATCACCAACACCAGCTCTTCATGTTCTACGGGAAACTAACATGATATTATACAAGCCAAAGTAGTGTTTTTTTTTTTTTTAATTATTTATTATTTTATTTTTCAGATTCGTACAAGCCATATGTAATTACAAACCAATGGATTTGTCTTTAATCTAAACCCCATTTGGTTCCGTTTGCAAATATATATATATATATATATATATTGTTAGGTTCTAAGTACTTAGGAACTAATGTATTAGAACTCTAATTTGTATTGTTAGCAAACCATGATCAAAATAGGTTGTTAGTCTTGTTTTAGACTTGCTCAAAGTATGTCTTGTATGGAAAGTTGGAATCGAGTTAACTGCAAAATTGAGTGTGCAATTCTGGCTGACTCGATCAATCGAAAATTAGACTTGATCGATCGAAAGTCGTGCAAATTGTTTTTTCTGCAGAATTTCCAATTCAGCCTTAAGCTCATATGACATGTAGGGTTTTATGTTTTACCCTAGGTATAAAAGGAAAACCCTAGCTACGTTTTAGAGGTTTGCTCTATTTACTCTCTGTGTGAATCTCTTTTGAGATCTGAGAGATGGTTGCCTTCACACATGCTTAGGATTATCAAGAAGGAGGTTTCATTGAGAGCTTGATGATCATTCAGTTGCTGAACAAAAGAGCTTAAAGATACGCAAGCAGGAGCGCTTGTACTTGCTGGAGAATCTAAAAAAGAAGGAGTTCGTGGTCTCGGAGGTTACATATGGTCGTGTCAGTAAGTTTTCTACATAAGGTAGCAATAGGATGTTAGAAGTCTAAGTCGCTATTATAAAACTTCGATTCTTTTATAGTGGATTCAGTTTTACCTTGAGGATAACTAGGTTAAATCATCTTCAGGTTTTTTACCGATTTGGTTTTTCTGAGTGATCATATCTTTGTGTTCTTTATATTCCACACTGTAGACGACTAAATTTTTCAATTCGAAATGAGTCAAACAAGTAAAATAGTTTCACAAATACGGATTTGTATGGATGATTGTGTGGTACAATTCTCTAAAATTACGAAAGAGTTATCCTCTGATTCAATCTCCTTGCAAGACTTATTTATGGGATTTGTGGTAATGTGATTTTGACTTGAACACAAAATATCCTTCAATTTGGTTGAGGGATGGATCGAAGATTGTTGAAATGGAATTACAATGAATCTCTGGCTATGAGCTTGTTAGAAATCCTTTGTTCTTCACGTTCTTTGTGTTCTTCGTGCATTCTTCATCTTTGAAGGTTTGTGGTGGAAGTTCTTCGGGGCCTTAGGAGCTTGAATCCATAGAGCTTCACTGATTTATGATTTGTTGATGTTTCTAGAGGCGTTTGAGCTTGATTCCAGCAAACTTTAGGATCTAGGAAAATGATTTGGATGATTTTTCTTCGAATGTTCTTCGTATTCGAAGTTGAAGTTCTTGAAGTTCTTGGAGGCTTTAGGCTTGGTTCCGGCAGAGCTTCTTGACTTCTGAGTGCTTCAGATGACTTAGTGTCCTCTTGATCCCTTGGTCTTCTCTAAATGTCTTAGGAGGGCTTCTATTTATAGGAGTTTGAGAGTGGATGAACAACACGTGGCGGAGTCTGATTGGTGACACATGTCACAACCCGATTGGTCTGCTTATGTCATCGTTTACATGTGCGAGGCTGATTATGTCATCGCTTACACGCGCTGATGCGTGATTCATTCTTGCATAACACTTGGCAAATTTCTGTTGGTTTCTGAGTAGTGATAGCAAAACCTAGCAGCAATACGTTGAGTTTTGTAATTGGTTGTATTTTGTGGACTTGGCAGTGTGATGTGTCAGCTTGTGATAGGTCGAGAATTTTCCCTCTTTACACACACTTTATATTAATATGAATATATGATTGTGTTAACTTAGATCTGGAATTTGGACTAAGTAATAACTTGGCTTGTTAACTAGGTTAATACGATTGTGTTTTAAGGGGGTCTAAAATCAAACATATACATACATACATATATATATATATATATAGTTTTTTACCTTATTATGTTTGATGATTGTTCTTTACTATTAGACTAAAAATATTAATAGATTTTAATGTAGAAGAAAGTCAAAATTAGATATATATATATATAATATATATATATCTTATTTAACTACAAATTTATCATTAAGCTAACTAAAAGTCTGGAACCCACGTCCAGCACAAAATATTTAGTAGTACAATAAATTTGTCAAAAAATTTGTGCTTCCCTGTGATACTTACGAGGAAACACGATTTTATTTTGAGAATATATAGCACGTGTATATAATTATATAGGTCATGATAACGAGTGCCCTTATGAGCACTCCTTAATAGATCCATTTTATGAAAGTTTTCATATCACTTTTATGGAAAATGAAAAAGCTATCAAAATATTAATTACTTTTTTTTTTTCATTTCTCATAAAAACTTTCTTTAAATGGATTATTGATCAGATGCCCTAAGGGCACTCATTAGCATTTTCCCAATTATATATACATCCTTTTCCTTGGCTGAAAGTACTTGTATGTGTATATATATTGAGCTACGTCAATTCTTGCACGTCAATTCTTGCACTAATTAATTTTCATTAATTAAATCTCTTTGTCAAGGAATTTTCATTAATTAACGTTTTAGAGCTTGGATAATGGAAGACATTCCAAATTTGTGCGGGAGAATTGAGAACCATACATTCTTTTCATCATAATAAAAGCGAAATTAACTATGGTGATTAGCTTGCATACTTCACATTCTAAGGTTTTATTCACGACGACAGAAAATTATTTTTTCACGACGACAGAAAATTGACAACCAGGCAAGGACAGGTCATGAGTTTACATTAATAGATTTCAGTATTTCACCGAAGTTTATACTTTTGTAAACGTGTTCATAGTCATACATCACACTCTAAGGGTTTTTATTTTTATTTTTTTTATATATTTTTTTTATTTTTTTATTTTTAACAATAAAAAGTAAAAGCTAAATCAATATATGATTTTGGGGTTGTGTTAATGGGCAGTTGGGCACCTTACGGTGCATATTAACAACAACCTTTTGTACTTTTTTTTTTTTTGTGGTAGCTTTTAAGTTGTATTGGCCAGCTTCATAGAAAGAAAAAAAATATTAAAATAAATTGTGAGGTCAGTTTTATTACTTTTTCTTCTATTTATTCAATTATTTTATCAAATGAGACCTGTATTAATTCAACCTTAACAAGCACCATATGGTGCTTGTTAACATTTGCCATAATTTTATAAACAAAAGGTGTACAAGGAAAATTTGCATGCAGTTGTGTCACATATAGATGAATAAATATAAAAATTAGTATATTCAATTTAATTGTTTACAACACAAATTTTCATAATGAATAACACATAATTGCATAATTTTTTTTAATCGTTTTTTAGGGTATTAATAATATATAGTTTTTATTTATTTTTTAAATATTTTTATTATTTTTTTTTTCCTTTGATGGAGAGTACGTACTACTTCCTTATTTTCCTCCCCCACCTTAAATCCAAACATTATTTAGCATTAGGGGAGCGGATCCAAATTTTGAATCTTTACAGGGCAAAATCAAAATTACCTTGAAGTTTAAGGGTGCAAATAACAATTTTGTTATTTATTCATTAATTGTTTAAGATAAAAAGGTTAATTGTTCATATGTTTTTCAATTATCCAAGCCCAAGAGCCACATCTTTTAAAATTGTCACGTATTAGCAATTACATTGATTGAATGACTATGACTATATATTAGTTACGTAAAATAAATAAATAAATAAATAAGGGTAAATTATAAATTACACTCCTATATTTTGGGGTATTTGAATTTTATACCTTAACATTTCAAAATTTGGAATTTACCGCATGAAATTTGGGAGTCTTTGCATTTTACATTCTGACGTTTGTAAAATCCAAATTCTAAAACGTTAGAGCAACCACATTGGCATGCGTAAACTCTTGCAAAATAGAAAAAGTTGTCCATTTTACACGTTTTGACCCAAAAAACACCAACACCAGTGGATGTAAAATTGTGCATTTATGCACAATTACTATAGTAATTGTGCATATATGCATGGTTACTGTAACTCTTGCATTTATTATTTTACATTTTTTTTCTCTCTCCTCACCTCACTCTCTCATTTCTGCTTCGACTCTCACCTCTCTCTTTATTATCTCCGGTCCCTCAATCCAGCCTCACCGACACGATCAATACAAAAAGGAGAAGAGATGACATCTCAGCTGGCATCGAGGATAGAATCATCGTGTATTTTACTAGCTTGTGCAAGATTCAGTAGACCTATGAGGATTGCTACTCGGTGAGGATGATATTTTTGGGGTTTCGGGTTTGGGTCGACGAGCGAGACGTATCACTCGACTTGGCGTATAGGAAAGAATTGCAGAGTGTGTTATCGGGCGAGAACAAGAACAGCAAGAACCTGATGACTTTGCCTCAAGTTTTCATCAGAGGGAAGCATATCGAAGGAGCTGAGATGATCGAGCACTTGTTCGAAACCAGCGAGCTGGTGAAATTGCTTGAAGGAGTTCAGAATCTCGAGTTTAGCTTCGGTTGCGACAACTGTGACGATGTCCAGTTCGCACCGTGCATAAGCTACAATGGGAGTAGGAAGGTGTTTGATGAGGAAGAAGATAGAGTCCAAAAATGCTTGGAATGCAATGAAAGTGGTTTGACTCGGTGCCCGGATTGTAGTTCTTGAAAAATGTGAAAAATTTTGGATTTGGAATTGCATTGTTGATGGTGGTGGCTAGGTAGGTGTGGATTGACCTAAAGATCAATATTTTATTTGAATAAGTGTGTGTAATAGATAAACTGATGTGGGTGTTTTGTAAAAATAAGAGTGTAAAATAGAAAAGGTAGGTTTGAGATGTGCAAATTTACAAAATTTTTGCATCCTCTGATGTGGATGCGGATGTAAAATCCAAACACTCCAAACTTTAGGGGATAAAATTCAAATTTTGAAATTTCAGAGTGTAAAATCTATAAAGACCCCAAACTTTAGGGGTGTAATTTATAATTTATCCAAAAGTTAATAACTAAACTAGAAAGCTTTAAATTTTAGAAAATTCTATTAATAGATATGACATGATTTGAATATTTGACATTGGTTTTGTGATAATTATACTTTTATGTCAAGACATTAATTTTTTTTTTTTTTTGGTGTAAGTGTGTTTCAAGCTCATGTATTATATTTAATAATAATAGACTAGACTAATTGAGCTAATTAAAATCCACTTATTTCTATAAAAAAAATTCCATCAAAAAAATTGAAATGCACTTTTGAATTAAAATATGACTTCAACCATTTGAGGGATTAGAATTATATTTTTGCCAAATAAAAAAGTAGGAGTTTTTGTTTTGTTTTTTTTTTAATAGTTTTTATTCTATTTATGTTACTTTTCTTGGCTGCCAAAGAAAATAAAAGTTCGAAGTTGGCGAGTGATACTGATGATCTATTTATGCTGGCTTTCACGTTAAGCAACCGGCACCATCCGTGGTTATCATGCCATAAGGTCCTATATGTTTCGGCACTTTCCCGTTTATCTGTCGGCGTTGCTGTTTGATTTTCAGACACGACAAGAGTAATGATGGTAATGACATAATAAAAATGTGGTGAGCTGGATTGTGGAATGTGGATACACACTACTAAATTTGCTCTTTCAGATGGAGCATTTGATATTTAGATTCCGTTATATTAAACTGCATCATTGAGTTAGGAATTGAGCTCTAGATTGGGATTGTCATAGAAAGTAGAATTTTAATTTGTAGAGGTTTGGACACTTTTTTTAATTAAGAATTATATATAAGAAAGTTTTTTGTCCCAATTCATGCCTCAATTTAAATTATTGAAATTGAGAGTTTTCTGATCAGTTTTCATGTATGAGCGGTAATTGTTTTCCAGGACACAAATTTGGAACAATTTATTTAAGGTACGTTTGGTATGCTGTAATAGCTCCTGTAATAGAATAGCGAATATGTGTAATATCAATTTGGTCATTTGGTTGCATATTTATTGTATGGATTAATTATTACATTGGAATAACTATTCTTTAAATTGAAGAATAGCTATTCCTCTTTAAAATGGATGTAATAGCTATTCCTTAGTGTATATAATAGGTTTTAAAATTAATATATTTCCAAAAATGTAAAGTTTCCTTATACATCTTCTTTTACAAGTTTTCCATGTGTAACAACCAAACTTATGAATAGTAATAATTATTCTATTACAATATCTTCTATTCCTAGTAATAAAGATTACTATTCCTAATGTAATCTACATTCAGTGTACCAAATGGACCCTTAGTTTTTTACTGAAAGTGTGTTAAATTAATAAAGTATATTTGTATTTTGAAAAAATTTGAAAAAGCGAGAAAAAATCAGGTTTTAAAAAGCTGTATATAAAAGTTAAAACTTAAAACTTAAAACTAATGCCAAACTCACCCATAGTGTTGTCTTTCTTTCTCTATATGCCTACACTTTATTTTCTTCTTCATATATATATATATATATATATTCATCATATACTTCATAATGGTTCAAAGTTTTATTTTTTGATAAAAAAAAAATAGATTTTACTAGTTGAGGTAATTGAAACTAACATAATGGTTTCAAAACTATATAAACATCAATTAATTTTTGGTGTAAGTGTTATTTGAACTTCATATCTCTTATTTGAAGATAAAAGACTTTACCAATTGAGCTAACTGGAACTAATATAATAGTTTCAAAGCAATATCAAGCCTTTAAAGAAAAAAAATGGTATTAGAGTTATATTTTATCTTGTATAATATGAATTTAGAGCCATATATTTTTAATATAGTATCAGAGCAAGTCACATGTAACCTCCATCAATTATCAAAGCTTTACTTTTGTGGCATCCATTAATCCAAATCCTTAATTGCCAAATCCTGGTCTCTCCTCTCTCCATTTCTCCATTTCTCTCTCTAACCCAATTTTTTAACCTTCATTCTCTAGCTTTCTTCATGACTTAAGTTTTTCAATCTCTTCTTCTTTCTCCTAACTTTCCTATAAAAAAATGATAATAAGTAATGACCCACAACACTTTCCCAATAAGTCTTATATGATAGCCTTTTACCGGTTACAATCTAGCCTGCTAATGACATCACTTTTTCAATCACCAGTAATAATTTGACTCTTAAGATTTGTTATAAAAGTTTTGTGAATCTAGCACTTTTCTCTCTCTTTATATATATATATATATATATAGGTCCATTACCATTACACATTCAATCCTTTCAGGAACTTATCAAACACACGAAGTTGGAATAATCATGAGTTTGTGTTTAATTAAGATAGGGAAAAGTAAAACATTATCATGAAGTTGGGAGAAATCTCTATTGATACAAAACTGGCATTTATATATTGTGTGTCACCAGGCCCAGGTCTTAAACAAGTAGGAATGACATTGGTGCGTTTGGATAAGTTTCTTTTTTCTTTTTCTTTTTTTCTTAGAGAGAATGCATAAGCTCTTATCCCAATTTCTAATTGCTTATTTATTGAATATACATTGAAAAAAGAAGAAGCTAGGTGTGAAAAGATAGCTTGTTTGCTTATAATTTGCAAATTATTTTAAAAATTAGACTTTTTTAACCAAATCACTATTTAGAAAGACAGTCTTAACATTCATTATATATATATATATATATATGGAAAATTGTAGTTGTTCCATAAGCACTCTAATGGATGCTATTCTAGCAACTGATGTATAAGTATCAAAATGACCTATACCTTCTTTTGGGTGAAACCTTTGGCTACCAGGTTGACCAGAAAAATTTGAAGAAGACTTAATGAAGATCAGAATTAATTTGATATTGTGGTATGTTGAAAAACACTTTCTTTAAGGTGATAATTATCCCGCAATTGAAATAGTTTGTTGTCAACAGAAATTCACCTCCATCCAGAAGACGATGACAAAATCACCTAATTGTGTTCTTGACCATAATTCAAGTTCTTCATTTATAGACAATGAAGAGTTATTACTCTTCATTTAAATTGACTGTTTTTATAAATAATAGGACTTTTAAGAATAATTCATAACATTTTAGAAAACAATTATTTCTGTATCAAAGAATAACTTTCATGGGTCATGTCACATGTGTTACAAAAGTGACATACATCACGCACATGTTTGTGTTCAAGAGCCACATATCCATAGATTCTCTTAATTATTTTACTTGTAGTATTTGTGTTACTTTATACCCAGAAGGCTTTGATAACTTTCAATATAGTACAAATCTTAAAATACAAACCCACTTCCTTCTGTATTATATAATACGTAACATATTTTTTAACACTTATTTAATCCGCCAAATCATGATAACTCAGAATTTCGCAATATAGCTTATTGTGAAATTAATTTTGTATCATAATCATGTGACTTATAGATGGTTATCATTTAATTTTTGTAAGCAATCTGTTATGTCACTTATGTGCCAGTATTTTATTTAATTATATAATTTAAGATTGTATTTATTTTACTAGGAGTTGGGTACATAGATAATGATGAGATAAATTATTAGGTTAATCTTTGAATAAATCTTATCTACTTAGAGACAAAGTTTAGATTTTTTTTTAATTAAAATATTATGTTTATCTTGTAAAATAACCTATTCATCTATCCTAACAGACAAAACAAGCTAAAAGATATTATTATTGAGTGAAGTTTTATTTTGGAGCTCAAACTAGATTCTCTTGAAATGGTCTGTTTTATTAAACTTGGTGTGCATGTTAAGAACATATAAAATATGTAGTCCAACAGTAAAATTTTCAAAATATGAATTCAATAATAAGTTATTGGGTGAAGTAACAATAACATTGTTTAGAGTTTACACAAAGTATTAAACCCAATAATAAAATTCGTGCATTCCACAATGTTTTAGAGTTAATATTTCATAAAATAGTTAAACATGAAGGGAACTTATTGGTTAGGTTATTAACAAAAATGTATAGTAAGACCAATATGAAAATAAAATCAAATATAAATGGCAAGAAAGAAAATTTTGAAACTTAAAGAATCAAGATGACAATAAATAAAAATTTGAAGGACCAAATATGTACTTGGACAACTTAAAATACCACCTAAGAAATTGTTACTAAATTTTACCTATTACAAACACTCTTTTGCTTTTAATTTTTTTTTTAATATATATTATCCTCTCTAATAGCATAAAATAATATAATTATTTTTTTTTTTTTTTGAGAAAGTGATATAATTGTAATATAATTAAAGTTGAATCCCCAAAATATTACACAAAATAAGTACTATACATGAAACATAACATAATTTTAACAAAATATTTCAACATAAGCTAGTAGATAATAATCCAGTGAGAAGTGAGGAATATAACTCTTCAGATTTCACATCAATCTTTCTTCTTCATATTCGCACCTTGGTTATCTTTTAAATTTGTAGTAAAAGGATGTAATTAAAATTTTTAAAATCTTAAAAAAAAAAAAAAATTGCACTCAATTAACATCCTTAGGAATGGCCGAATGGGCACACTCAAGTTGTCGTAACCTCTGCCTAGTCCCTACCGATCGAATGGCTTTGCACTTTTTACACAAGTCAATCCGATCAACCATCATTGACCACTTTCTTTAATTTTTTTTTTTAATTCACTTTAAATATAGGTTATGATATCATAGAGATGCTTCTCAAAATAAATAATGTAGATAATGGTGCAGATCGGGCCAAACGTAGTCTTTCATGATAACACATCCCTGCTTTCAGCACTCCCACTACCACAAAATTGACAAAAAGAAGATGCTCACCTTAGCTTTCATCATATGCAACACACAAAAGAAAACAATTTAAAAGAAAGGGCAACACCATCGCAAATAAAGATACATCCTCAAAGGCACATATCAAGGGGTCTCAATGAAAGTTAATTGACTATTCAAGAATGGTCTGTTCCAGTTTATTTAATTGATAAATAAATTTGTGTTGAATAAGAGATTTAAGATTTAGAGACCGTTTGGCCAGCGCGTTTGCGTCTGGCCGTTACGTTTTCAGCTTTTTTTTTTTTTTTTTTTTTTTTTCACACGCGTTTCAAGCTTTTTCATTTTTTTTTTTTTTTTTTTTTTTTTTTTTCACACGCGTTTCAAGCTTTTTCAGCCAGTTTTTTACTGTGCAGTACTGTAGTGGTTACTGTTTAATGAACAGTAGCCGCAATAATTGACTTTTCAACCAAACTTTACTATTCACGGACCCACAATTTTCACTTTTCAGCAACTTTTTCATTAAAAATGGGTCTCACGGTACTATTCACACATTTAAAAATTATTTTGCTACAGTGTTTTCAGTTTTCAGTTTTCAGCTGTATCCAAATGGGCCCTTAATCTCTCTACTTGCACCAAGATTTAGTTGGTATCTTGACCCGATAATAAAATAACAATCATCATAAAATGGTCACTATAAATCTGAAATACTATTGCATTTATAATATGGACACACGAGAAAAAAATTGGCCTTTACCCTTTTTTTAAAAATAATCCAGTATTTTGTCCTCTTTCTTAAACTAATTAGGAAAATGCCCCTCTTTTGAAAATCGATTTTCTCAAAATCGAATTAAACCCTATAGTAGCATTTTTAAAGAGCCTATAATAACGCTTTAAGGATCTATAGTGGCATTTTGTAACTCGACATCTATGAAATCGAGTTATAGGTTAAAAAAAGGAAAAAAAATTACACGTAACTTGACTTTATGGAGATCGAGTTACAAAACGCTACTATAGGCTTTTAAAACGCCACTATAAGGCTCAAGATTTTTTTTTTATTTTTTATTTTTTTTTATAACTCGATTTTGAGAAAATAAAATTTCAAAAAATAAACATTTTTCTAATTAGTTTGAAAAAGATTACAAAATACTAGATTTTTTTTTTTTTGAAAGGGACATTTGCCCATTTTATCCTAGATACACGCCTACTTGTCTACGGAGACCCTATATACGTGAAACATGAATTTAAGGACATGACTATCCTCCGTTCTAATTATTATTGACTTATTGGTGGGCCATTCATCACACTTGTGACTCAAGATTGTCTAATTCAATTATGACGAATGTTCAATGCTTTTCACCATTTTAATCGTGCATATCCTTTTCTCTCGGAACTTTTCTTTTGGAGAAGCTGTAGGAACTTTTTAGAAGAATTTTCTTCGATATAAAGAGTTCGAAAAAAAAAAAAAAAATCTAATTATCACATTCGAAGTTTGAGGTAAACTTATTATAGGTGTAAATTGAAGACATCAGTACCATCCGCTTCTAAAATGAGAGTAATAATTCTTTGATTTGAGTGTAATTGTTTTTTTTTTTTTTTTAATAATTCAATAATTAAGGAAGGAAATAATTGAATTCTAGCTATTTTGGTTGAAAAAACCATGAGGTGTCAAATAATTGAATTACAAGACTTTTGACTAATTTAATGACAATTATTAAGTATTATGAAATGTCTCAGATAAATAAAAGCACTGTCAAGATAAATGGGGTACCTAGCATCTAGATCAATTTTAAGAATATGTTTATAAAAAATTTATCCAAAGTGGGGAGAATTAAGGGAAGTCAAATTCATTTTCAGAGGAGGAGACAGTAAATTGAACATAAACTCACTCCTTAAAAAAGGGGACAAAGAAAGCCAAAACATTACTAGCCTAAGATGCCTTTGGGTAGTTTTAAAAAGGATATAATTTCTTAGATATTGTACATATATTATGTTCTCGGATAAATTCAATTAGTTGCATTGATCAATAAATTATATAATTGTATTTATGAAATGATGTGTTGTATTAATTAATACATTTTACAAAAAAAATTAAAAAAAAAATTAATACAACCATATTGTCAAATTTTATTTAAATATATAAGGTAAAATACATAAACAACTTTATCAAATTTTTTACTCGATTAAGAACATATTATAGAGTATACATCAGGGAAAATTTGTGAGATACTAAGGAAAAATAGTATAAAATATGAAATAATTTATAGTATAAGGTATGCTCAACAACCAACATTTTCCCGATACACACGTATGAGGGTGTCAGAATTGTGTCATCGTTTGAAAAAATAAATAAAAATAATATGTTATTATGGATATCATAAAAGTAAAACATAAAAGACAAATTAATACCATAGCTGTCCTGTACACTAAGGTCCTACACTTTGCTCCCACATGGGCTTAAGTAAATTTCACTCCTGTTGTCTGATGCATCACGTGAAATACAGCAAAAATCATATATTATAAATAGATTTTGACAACACAACGCAAAAATAGGATTAAAAAAAATGCAAATCATTCACTAAACAAAGCAGGGTCTAACAGTGCTTCCTAGTAATATTGACATTTTACAATAACTTAAATATTTTTTTGCAATCGACGGCTGGGATGGCTGATCGGCGGCTGAGACGGCGTGGGTTAGAGGCGATTGGCGGCTGGGACGGTGTGCGATTGGGACGGCGTGGGTCTGAGGCTGGGACGGCGTGTGGCTGGGACTGCTGGGACGAGAGAGATGAGCTTCAGAGTCAGATGAGCTTCAGAGTGAACGAGGGAGAAGAATGAAAAGCTTTGGTACAGTGGAATATTTAATGTGCCGATGGAATAAAATAATAGTTTTTCTTTTAGCTCTCATGAACAGTGCACATCTAAAAATAGATGTGCATTGTAGCAGTGGAGCTAAAAAAAAAAAGATTTAGCTCCACTGCTGGAGCATCATTTTAGTAGTAGTGTAGCTATAATATAGCAATATAGCATTGTAGCTACACTACTGCAAATGCTGGATGCTATTCTAGCAACTGATGTATAAGTATCAAAATGACCTATACCTTCTTTTGGGTGAAACCTTTGGCTACCAGGTTGACCAGAAAATTTTGAAGAAGACTTAATGAAGATCAGAATTAATTTGATATTGTGGTATGTTGAAAAACACTTTCTTTAAGGTGATAATTATCCCGCAATTGAAATAGTTTGTTGTCAAGTTAAGAGAAATTCACCTCCATCCAGAAGACGATGACAAAACCACCTAATTGTGTTCTTGACCATAATTCAAGTTCTTCATTTATAGACAATGAAGAGTTATTACTCTTCATTTAAATTGACTGTTTTTATAAATAATAGGACTTTTATGGCATGTTTGGATGTTTAAAAAAGGAGGGGGAGTAGAGTAGAGGGAGGGAGAGTAATGCAATTACCTTGTTTGGAAGTTTTTTAAAGAATAAGGGGGAGGGGTTTGGAGGGGTTTGGACTCCCTCTAACCCCCCAATTTTAATTCCCTCAAATTGGAGAGATTTGGAGGGGGAGTAGAATACATAAACTATTGATTAAGTAAATTACCTAATTTGCCCTTATTATATTAACAAAATTACACAAGGAGAATGGCTAATTACTCCCTTCCCCCTTACTAATTTTAAAAACATCCAAATAAGGTAGAGGTGAATCATTCTCCTCTACTCTCCTCCCCACTACTCCCCTTCCCTCTACTGCCATTAAGAATAATTCATAACATTTTAGAAAACAATTATTTCTGTATCAAAGAATAACTTTCATGGGTCATGTCACATGTGTTACAAAAGTGACATACACCACACACGTGTTTGTGTTCAAGAGCCACATATCCATAGATTCTCTTAATTATTTTACTTGTAGTATTTGTATTACTTTATACCCACAAAGGCTTTGATAACTTTCAATATAGTACAAATCTTAAAATACAAACCCACTTCCTTCCGTATTATATAATACGTAACATATTTTTTAACACTTATTTAACCCGCCAAATCATGATAACTCAGAATTTCGCAATATAGCTTATTGTGAAATTAATTTTGTATCATAATCATGTGACTTATAGATGGTTATCATTTAATTTTTGTAAGCAATCTGTTATGTCACTTATGTGCCAGTATTTTATTTAATTATATAATTTTAAGATTGTATTTATTTTACTAGGAGTTGGGTACATAGATAATGATGAGATAAATTATTAGGTTAATCTTTGAATAAATCTTATCTACTTAGAGACAAAGTTTAGATTTTTTTTAATTAAAATATTATGTTTATCTTGTAAAATAACCTATTCATCTATCCTAACAGATAAAACAAGCTAAAAGATATTATTATTGAGTGAAGTTTTATTTTGGAGCTCAAACTAGATTCTCTTGAAATGGTCTATTTTATTAAACTTGGCATGCATGTTAAGAACATAAAAATATGTAGTCCAACAGTAAAATTTTCAAAATATGAATTCAATAATAAGTTATTGGGTGAAGTAACAATAACATTGTTTAGAGTTACACCAAGTGTTAAACCCAATAATAAAATTCGTGCATTCCACAATGTTTTAGAGTTAATATTTCATAAAATAGTTAAACATGAAGGGAACTTATTGGTTAGGTTATTAACAAAAATGTATAGTAAGACCAATATGAAAATAAAATCAAATATAAATGGCAAGAAAGAAAATTTTGAAACTTAAAGAATCAAGATGACAATAAATAAAAATTTGAAGGACCAAATATGTACTTGGACAACTTAAAATACCACCTAAGAAATTGTTACTAAATTTTACCTATTACAAACACTCTTTTGCTTTTAATTTTTTTTTTAATATATATTATCCTCTCTAATAGCATAAAATAATATAATTATTTTTTTTTTTTTTTGAGAAAGTGATATAATTGTAATATAATTAAAGTTGAATCCCCAAAATATTACACAAAATAAGTACTATACATGAAACATAACATAATTTTAACAAAATATTTCAACATAAGCTAGTAGATAATAATCCAGTGAGAAGTGAGGAATATAACTCTTCAGATTTCACATCAATCTTTCTTCTTCATATTCGCACCTTGGTTATCTTTTAAATTTATAGTAAAAGGATGTAATTAAAAATTTTAAAATCTAAAAAAAAAAAAAAAAAAAAAAAAGCACTCAATTAACATCCTTAGGAATGGCCTAATGGGCACACTCAAGTTGTCGTAACCTCTGCTTAGTCCCTACCGATCGAATGGCTCTGCACTTTTTACACAAGTCAATCCGATCAACCATCATTGACCACTTTCTTTAATTTTTTTTTAATTCACTTTAAATATAGGTTATGATATCATAGAGATGCTTCTCAAAATAAATAATGTAGATAATGGTGCAGATCGGGCCAAACGTAGTCTTTCATGATAACACATCCCTGCTTTCAGCACTCCCACTACCACAAAATTGACAAAAAGAAGATGCTCACCTTAGCTTTCATCATATGCAACACACAAAAGAAAACAATTTAAAAGAAAGGGCAACACCATCGCAAATAAAGATACCTCCTCAAAGGCACATATCAAGGGGTCTCAATGAAAGTTAATTGACTATTCAAGAATAGTCTGTTCCAGTTTATTCAACTGATAAATATTTTTGTGTTGAATAAGAGATTTAAGATTTAATCTCTCTACTTGCACCAAGATTTAGTTGGTATCTTGACCCGATAATAAAATAACAATCATCATAAAATGGTCACTATAAATCTGAAATACTATTGCATTTATAATATAGACACACGAGAAAAAATTGGCCTTTACCTTTTTAAAAAAAATAATCCAGCATTTTGTCATCTTTCTCAAACTAATTAGGAAAATGCCCCTCTTTTGAAAATCGATTTTCTCAAAATCGAGTTAAGCCCTATAGTAGTATTTTTAAAGAGCCTATAGTGACGCTTTAAGGACCTATAGTGGCATTTTGTAACTTAACCTCTATGAAATCGAGCTATAGGTTAAAAAAAGGAAAAAAAAACTACATGTAACTTGACTTTATAGAGATCGAGTTACAAAACGCCATTATAGGTTCTTAAAACGCCACTATAGGCTCTTTAAAACGCCACTATAGGGCTCAAGAATTTATTTTATTTTATTTTTTTATAACTCGATTTTGAGAAAATAAAATTTCAAAAAATGAGTATTTTTTTAATTAGTTTGAAAAAGATTACAAAATACTAGATTTTTTTTTTTTAAATGGGCATTTGTCCATTTTATCCTAGATACACGCCTACTTGTCTACGGAGACCCTATATACGTGAAACATGAAGTTAAGGACATGACTATCCTAGGTTCTAATTGTTATTGACTTATTGGTGGGCCATTCATCACACTTGTGACTCAAGATTGTCTAATTCAATTATGACGAATGTTCAATGCTTTTCACCATTTTAATCGTGCATATCCTTTTCTCTCGGAACTTTTCTTTCGGAGAAGCTGTAGGAACTTTTTAGAAGAATTTTCTTCGATATAAAGAGTTAGAAAAAATAAAATAAAATCTAATTATCACATTCGAAGTTTAAGGTAAACTTATTATAGGTGTAAATTGAAGACATCAGTACCAACCGCTTCTAAAATGAGAGTAATAATTCTTTGATTTAAGTGTGATTGTTTTTTTTTTTTTTTTTTTTTGATAATTCAATAATTAGGGAAGGAAATAATTGAATTCTAACTATTTTGGTTTGTTTATAAAAAATTTATCCAAAGTGGGGAGAATTAAGGGAAGTCAAATTCATTTTCAGAGGAGGAGACAGTAAATTGAACATAAACTCACTCCTTAAAAAAGGGGACAAAGAAAGCCAAAACATTACTAGCCTAAGATGCCTTTGGGTAGTTTTAAAAAGGATATAATTTCTTAGATATTGTACATATATTATGTTCTCGGATAAATTCAATTAGTTGCATTGATCAATAAATTATATAATTGTATTTATGAAATGATGTGTTGTATTAATTAATACATTTTACAAAAAAAATTAAAAAAAAAATTAATACAACCATATTGTCAAATTTTATTTAAATATATAAGGTAAAATACATAAACAACTTTATCAAATTTTTTACTCGATTAAGAACATATTATAGAGTATACATCAGGGAAAATTTGTGAGATACTAAGGAAAAATAGTATAAAATATGAAATAATTTATAGTATAAGGTATGCTCAACAACCAACATTTTCCCGATACACACGTATGAGGGTGTCAGAATTGTGTCATCGTTTGAAAAAATAAATAAAAATAATATGTTATTATGGATATCATAAAAGTAAAACATAAAAGACAAATTAATACCATAGCTGTCCTGTACACTAAGGTCCTACACTTTGCTCCCACATGGGCTTAAGTAAATTTCACTCCTGTTGTCTGATGCATCACGTGAAATACAGCAAAAATCATATATTATAAATAGATTTTGACAACACAACGCAAAAATAGGATTAAAAAAAATGCAAATCATTCACTAAACAAAGCAGGGTCTAACAGTGCTTCCTAGTAATATTGACATTTTACAATAACTTAAATATTTTTTTGATACATACTTGTCCTCTTCAAGTCCAAATACCAAGAAAGGTAAAAAAACAAAAACAGGGAAAAAAAAAGGGCTTTGTTTTATAACTAGAAGACACAAACCCGGCAGTCGAATCATTGAAAATTATACCAAGTTGATCAGCTGGAACGGTGATGAATCAGATCAGATCATAGGAGGTTCTGCTTGACCTTGGAAGATAGATTATGGACTCTGAGATTGCAGAAGTTCTCTTGCAAGAAGTGTAAAGACTAATAAAAGCAAAACGATCACTTAGACTCCTAGACACCTTAGCACTATTCCAAATGCTTTTATTTGGTTCTTGATCTTGATCATCATCCTTGGAGCACTCAACCAATGCTGCAAAAAATGGATCTTTTTCAAAAGTCTGCTTACAATTCTTCTTCCCAACCACATCTTCCAAGTTGGATTTCTTAGAGCTTGGAGTTGTGGTACTAGTTGGTGGCAATGGAAGGAGCTTTGATGAGGATTCTTTCTTGGATGCTTGTTTTTTCTTGGGAATTCCTGGTAAATGTTCCCATGAAAATGGAACACCGGAATATCTAAGGGGAGTGGCTGGACTAAGTGGGGAATCATCAGCAAAATTGGAAGATCCAAAGGAAGAAGAACATGGTGAAAGTGATGAGGAGGAGGAGGAGGAAAAGGAAGGTGTCCTTTGAGAGGATAGGTATTTTGGGCTTGGAAATGTGTTGTCACATTCTCTAGAGACAAGTTGGGCACGGCTACTAAGAGTTGCTGAGGAATCCATTGAAGAAGGAAGACTAAATTTGGTTTCTTATGCTAGTTTTTCCTTTCTTGTTGATCTTCTTTGCTTCTATATATAGAGATATGTTACCCATGCTCATAAACTATGGACATCTAGAGGTAAAAAAACTAAAAATATAATTAACTAAGAAAACGACCCCATGTCATTGATGAAGTAGGGACTAGGAGGAGACAATG
Source organism: Quercus suber (assembly GCF_002906115.3). Taxonomy (NCBI): domain Eukaryota; kingdom Viridiplantae; phylum Streptophyta; class Magnoliopsida; order Fagales; family Fagaceae; genus Quercus; species Quercus suber. The sequence goes on along the minus strand of NW_027069555.1, from coordinate 627,463 downwards.
AAATGGGGACAAAATGGGAAAATTATATACTCGTGGAGGTGAGAAAGACATGTCTTAAAATTAGGGTACTATTGTTTTAAAAAAAAAAAAGGGTGCTATTTTAATACATTACATGGAGGTGGCCCGGTATGGGAGAGCCAAACCCGGTCCAAATCAAATAAATTATTGATTGATAGATGTGCCTCCTTAAAAATCCATATTTTTACCCGTAGCGACCCAGATTGTGAAATTAGAAAAGGGGCCATGACCATGGAAACAATTAACTAAAATACTAGGTGAGGTCTTAAAAATTCTTTGAACATGTATGTCTTTGAGTTACTCTTTATCTTTGAATTTTTTTTTTTTTTGATGAATACTCTTTATCTTTGAATTTGTACATATAGCAGATGAGCACCTGCATAGTTACATTAGTAGATGTAAAATTGCCTAAATGCAAAATTTTGGCTATCCAACTCAAAAAATCACTCACATCAGTTTGTTTAAAATTATTCTTATCTTGTCCACAATTATAGTATCTATATAAATTTATACGGCTACTACTCATATGTAAAAACATATTTTATTTATTTTTCAATTCATTTTTTTGATTAGAGTGTGTGTGAGTGTTTTGCAAAAATAGTTATGTGAATACAGATGAATATTTTATTGAAATAGTCTGTGAAATAGATAATCTTATGAGAATGTTTTTGAAAAGTGATTATGTAAAATAAAAAAGTTAGTTCTTATACTAAAATAGACAATAATTTTTGCATTAGCAAATACAAATATTCTTATATTCACTTCATGATCTTGGCGACATGGTGAGTGTATAGACCAATATGTAAGTAGGTTATGATTATATATTTATATCAATCAGTACAACCATCTAAATTTTACCAACAAGAAAGCTAATGCTTTATAGTACGATGGTTAAAATATTCTTTTTGTCTATAAAATATAATTATGTTCTATTTTCATTTTCATCCCCAACATCTAATAATTTCTAATTTTATCTGTAAATATTCAAAATATTCTTTTTTTTCTTCTTTTGGTATACTTTAATTAAGTTGTTTGTACTTTGTAACAAGGGAGTCAATTTCGTACTGGATGCTATATCAGTTTGACTAGTAGAACGATATATTTCGGGACCAGTCAATACCAATGTACTGTTTCAGGTTTACCGTTATTTTTTATATTTATAAATAAATATATATATATATATATATATTTATGTGTGTGTATATATATTATAATAAATATAAAAGTTTACTATAAAATATTACCTCAATTCAGAAAAATTATTCATGGTTTTAAACTTTAGCATTAATTAAAAGAAAAAAAAAACATAATATAAAAAATAGAAAGCTTAATTGTTCATTGTATACTAAAAAAACAAATAAAACTAATAAGTTAGTACAATACATATCGGCCGGTACCAGTATGGTATCGACCACCTTGCTTTGTAGTATGTCAAACGAAATGCATATTTTGATGCTTAAATAAGACTTGAATTATGTCTATAAAAAAAGAATGTAGTTATTTAGATTCTATTTTTGTCCCTAAAATATTGTTCATGTTCTATTTTTATACATTCCATCAAATACGTTGGCAAAAAAATTTAACGGAAGTGAATGAAATGACCCAAAATATTTTAAATTTTCAAAGATGATAATAGAACTTTTAATTTAAAAGATGTAATTTTTTTTTTTTTATAAACCTTTTAAAGATGAAATTAAAACCAATACCATGTGGGCACACTCATGTTTCAACCCCACGGTACTATTCATAGCGGTGATGTACTGTGTACTTACAGCTTCTACAATAAACAAGTGAATGGGGCCAGTGCGTAGCAAATGGAACGGTTCATCAAGTCATTTCACGCCTCTTCCAAGGAGAAAAACAACCTATTTGGATGCTATATTTGACATAGGTAGGAAATATAAATTGTCAAGAATGTTTTAGTATGTCATATGCAAATGTATTGCATATTAATTAGTAGTTTTAGCAAACAAGATTATTGGAGCAACTTAGATTTTGGGAACATCATCCAATAGTGTATAGACCATAGAGTGTTCATCTTACAGTTAAATTTTATTTTCAAGATCCACCAATTATTGGAGCAGTTCAGATTTAGAAACAAGATCCAACGACGTGCAAAGCATCCATCTTACATTTAAGATTTTATTTATTGGATCTGATAATATATAAAGTGTTACGTCATTAAACATTTTAATTTTAAATAACGAACAATTTGTATACCTTTTGATTCTTCTATGTAGATTAATTGATATTAAATAAATAAATAAACTTTTTTTTTAATACAAGATAGAATTTCTACTCTAACCTAATTTAAGTATATATGTGTATAAAACTCTCTCTTGAAGACTTGAATCCAGAGTCTTGCTCCCCACACCCTACAAACATTTACACTAGTAGAGTGATTACCACACTAAGAGTGCATGGGGGTAATAAACTGTTGACACTTTGTAGTTTGAACGGACGAGAGTAGCATTCAATGCATTATGCAAGTGAGAGAAAAAAAGGAGAAAAATAATTCTAACACAGAAGATGGTAGTATGTGTTTGTTGTTCTAAGATGCAATGATAGTGGAGAGAGAGTCGTCAGAAAACATTCTTCTATTTTTGTCAAATATGTTAAATGTTTATGATCATGTCACTGAATAGTCAAGCTAAATATTGATATCTCCCTTTCTTCAATTACCATGGCGAACAGAAAAGAGAAGAAATTTTGTGCAATCCCGACTAACTAGCGTACGAAATATAAATGCACAAGGCATGTAAGGCCAAGAATCTACTCTCTCTCTCTCTCTCTCTCTCTCTATATATATATATAAATATACATCATCAAAATTTGCTATCTTATTAATCTGAGTTCCAAGAACAAGCATGTAAAGCCAGCTGGCAGATTTCAGTCCATTAATATTGCGCAATCTTCATAAATTTTCTTTGAAACTGAAATGCTACCAATCAAGCTCATGGTTGTGTCCTTCTCAAAAAAAAGAAAAAGAAAAAAGCTCATGGTTGTGAGTCTTGTGACACCGGATTATTGAAGTAAGAGTACGTATAATAAGACCAAATAGTTGATCTGTTACCATCATTTTAGTGCTAAAATGAAAGTGTAAGATCACTTCCCTGTTGATATTCCAATTTTCTGATTCAATAATAGTTAAAATATTCCATCTTTTAAGATGTACTTACCATAACCTCTTCCCTATTCCTTTATAAAAAAAATGACTGATTTGGAGCTTAATTGGTAGCATTTTTCAACAGTGTTTTTAGCGCGGTTTGTAGCTTTTCCTCGATCGCACAAATGAAGAACCACGAAGGGAACGTATATACATCATTGATTAATTTCTGTAGTTAAATGTGCTCATTAATTAACACAGTAAGCAATGATATCAATGGCGCAGCATTTTACACTAAAAAAAAAAAATTGGCAGCATTTTAGCCGCGCGAGGGGGTGGGGGATGGATTCAAAGTATTACCATCAGTTCTCTTATAAAAAATGTCATTTTGACACACTAAAAACCTACTTTATTATTTTACCACATTATTTTACAATATCTCATTCATCAGATGTTTTATTCTTCAATTTTATACATTAAAATAATATTTACAACACATTAAAATAATATAATAAATTCCTCCCCCGTCGTCGTCATTGTCGTCATCATCAACAACAACAACAACAACCAAAAAAATTGTTGCGGCCACAATTACTAGGAAAAAAAAAAAAAAACCCACAACCACCAAAATCAACCCACAACCGCCGCCGAATCCATCATAACCACCAAACCAAAAAAATAAAAACAAATCAAAACAGAGATCACCACCACCACCGATTCGCCCATCACCAGCCAACCCACCCACCACCACTAATTCACCCATCACCCTCTCAACCCACCCACTGCCAAACAGGGTATCAAATCACAGCACGCACGCACACACACACACACACACACACAAAGTAGAGATCGGCCTGGCTTGATGCTCCGACCTGGGTTTCATCGAAGAGGGAGATAGTGACGTGGAGTAAAGGGAGAGAGAGCAAAGACATGGCTGAATAAGGAAGTGAGAGAGAGAGAGAGCAAATATTGGTCGGTGAAGATGAAGAGATATTTTAATCAAGATGAGAGAGAAAGTTGAATAAAAAAAATAATAAACCCATATGCAATATTGTTCCATACTTTGCCAAAGTTATCACGGTACTGTAGCATGTTGCAAAATTTTCACACATTTGGAACACCTCATGAGGCTTGAATAGTGGTGTTTGGTGTGTCAAATGCCAATTATTTGGCATTTGACACACCTGATGGTAATGCTCTTAGAGGTGTTTATGTGTAGATTTGCATTTTATGACCAAATCCAAAAGGTTATTTCAGTATTGATTGCAAATTACATTTTTTTCACCTTAAATTATCACATTGATTACACTTAACTATTTTAACTATCGAAATGTATGATTGATCCTCTATAGTTATAATTTTGTTTCAATGTCCCTCTAACCGTTTGTTTTGGTGTTAAGTTTGATGGAATTTAGAACTAAAAGATCAATTTATCTCTCTCTACAAAACTAGTGATTGAGGGATAAATTGGTATTTCAATGCTAAATTTTGTTAGTGTTAATAGCAAAATAAACATCAGAGGGTTAAGTGTAACATATATTTGAAATTGGGGGGTTGATCATGCGTTTCGATAGTTCAGAGTAGGCCAGTAAGGATGGCAATGGGGCGGGACGGAAAACTCTATTTCTTGTTAATTTGCACATAACTATTACAATTGTTTTTAATAAAACCTGTTTTGTTAATAAAAATATACTTGAAATTATAAATAAATTTATCTCATCAAAACAAATTAATTTTTAGCAAAAATTGAATAATATTATCAAAGTGTTCAACAAAACAATATCACAACAAAAGCAAAAATCTCATAATACAAAAATAAATTATTCAATAGTATATAAATTTTTTTATAATAAAGACAAAAGAAAATGTTAAAATTAGTACCTTATTTCCAACATTGCTAGAAAAAAAAAAAAAAGAGGCAAAAAGCCTTGTTGAGTAAAATAAAATAAACTGATAATATGTTGGTTTAAATAGTAAGGTTTTAGAGTATAAAAAATTTATCATTTAACATTTATCAATGTGAGGCAGAGTGGGGATGGGGCGGAGCAGGTCTAAAAAGTTTAAACCCATCCCCGTCCCGCCCTATGGTCGCCCCACCGCCTTTGTGAGGCAGACCAGAGAAAACTCATACGGGGCGAAGCGGGAAGGGACAGGTCAAGCGAAGTTGGGCAAAATTTCCATTCCTAGTTTAGGGAGTGGAGTATAATCAAGGTGATAATTTAAGGTGGAAAAATGTGATTTCCCCTCTTAATCAATATGTGTACTTCATTTGCATTCTGTTGATATACCTTGTACCATAACTAGACATGGTAAAACGGGTTAGAATTTTCTGACCCAACCCAACCCGACCCGAAAAATACCTGACCCGAACCCGATTTTTTGACCCGAAGCAAAAACAGGTTGACCCGTTACCCGACCCGTGTTTTTTTGCGGGTCAACCCGACCCGAACCCGAACCATTTTTTTAAAACTTTTTTTTTTTTTGGGTAAAAAGAATAGTAAAACTAAGACAATATTGGTTTAATTGTTTATTGTGAACTTTAAGGAAACAATTGATACATTTACATAACTATTGCAAATTAATTGAAAGATAAATGGTTGAACATTCTATAATGAGTAAATATTTTTAGATATCAAATAGAAAAGTACATGCTAAGATAATCTGGTTACTGTAGAGTTAAAAACATAGATTTAAAATTGTAGACATGTGAGAAATATTCGCAAGTGTGAAAATAGTAAAGCTAAAGTATCAAATTAGTATAAATTATGAATACTTAGACTTATTTTTTAATAATTTATGTCCAAAATAAACGGCTTTTCAAAATAAATTATGATATTTCCTAGAGTGTGTGTTGCTTAACAATAATATGATATTCATAAAAGAGACCATGTATAAATAAGTAAGCAATCAAATTTTAAAGTATATTTCAAATTGAAATAGAGTGTCAACCACAACTGATAATAGATTATAAAATTAATTTTCAAGATTGTAAATTTCTTATATATTTTTATTCTTTATCAAATGAGTTATCCAATAAGTCATTTGTAATTTTGTTTTATATTTGGAATGTTGATATTGTGTAGAAATAAAACTTGTGTATTTGTTTTACTTATCTTTGTGTTATTTTGTTTTAGATAGTAATGTTAGGATTTGTATAATTTTAAAATTGTTGAATAAGTATTAATAAGTTTAACTGAGTTCATTATTGATATAAGTGGTGAATTCAAAATAATACATTTTACATTAAGTAATTTGTTGCATAACTTTCCAAATGACAGATACACGTTGTTTTCTTTATTAAAAAAAAAAAAAATTCATGTGAAAAAATACGGATCAACCCGACCCGACCCGCAACCCAATTGACCCGAACCCGATTTTAACCCGTTTAAAATGACCACTGACCCGTTTAACCCGCAACCCAATTGACCCGACCCGAACTCAACCCGACCCGCCCGTTTTGCCATGTCCCATATCAAACACAAAAGGAAGGGTGAGTTCATGTTTGACAAATTGAAGTAGCTAGTGCAACTAAAAGATCAAAGAGTGCAGATTTAAGACCAGTTATCTCCTTTAATTGACAGGACAGATCGTTCAGTTTCTGTGCTGACATTGTATGACGTAAAAAACTAACAAGTTTATCAATGAAAGCAATAAAGAGACAGCTAGAGCAATATCCTCACACCTGAACCTTTAGTGGTTAGAGAAGCGTTCCAAGCTAACCAGGCAGTTCGAAATGAAGTATTATTATGGAGCTGGAGGTTGTGGTTGGTAAGATGCCTTTTTTAGGATTATTATTATGGAGTATATGTTAGCTGCACCATGCTCAAATTAAGCTTTTTATTATTTTCAAGTACTTCTATTACATATCTAATAGCTTTGCATTTAGTTATTTCTCATGCTTCTTAAATAAATAGCTAACTATTACAGCACTTCAACCCCATGCCCCAAAACCAATTTCCTTTCTCATTATCCACTGCATTCTTTATTAGGTCAAACAGTTTGCACTAGCGAGAAAAACTAGTTGACCAGTTGTTCCTTTAGGTTTGGTGAAGCTGTGAAGGGCAGGGCCGGCCCAACAAAATTTGGGGCCTAAGGCAAAAATTTTTATATGGGGCCTTTTTATATATAAATATTAATTAAATAAAATTATATAATACTAATTAAATTAAAATTAATTTGATGTAAATGTAGAAATTGATGAATAATACTAGCTCAACTAAGGTTAATTTCAAATAGAAGATTGAATATTATAGTTGAATCAAAAGGAACTTACTTTAACTTGGATATATGACTATGCATAGTTAAGTACAGTTGTAATCTAAATTTTAATTTTATATATTCTTTTTAAGAGAAAGAGATAGATAGATATTATTTGGTGTGTGGTTTAGTAGGAAATTAGTCATCATTGGTGATTTATCACATTTGCAGCATTTTATTTGAAACATCTTAGGGTTTCGATTGGGTTAAATTTTTATTGGTCTCCTATTTTAAAAGCCATGTTAGAAATGAAAAAGAAAAAAAACTAAAAATACTACAAAATATTCACAATAAATGTGATTATGACTGTAATTGATGAATTTCAACAACTTAATTTATTTGTATTTGAATTACTTTTTTATGTGATTGATGATATGTCAATTAAATCTATAATAAAATTTGTGGTATTTTTAGCATCACTCTTAAAAAAATTACCAATTATTTAAAAAATGTTATATTTTTATAAAATTTTGAGTTTTTTACTAAGGAAGATGGGGCCTTTTTTTAGTAGGGAAATTTTTTTTTTGTTGTGGGGCCTTAGGCCTAGGCCTAAGTTGCCTAGGCCTTGAGCCGGCACTGGTGAAGGGTTTAAGCTTTATTATTATTATTATTTATTTATTTATTTTGCTGGTTAAGTGTTTATTCGGGAGATTGAACCCCGAGCTAAAGGTAACATGAGGTACCGGGTACCACTTGGGCTACAAGGCCCGGTGGTGGGTTTAAGCTTTAATTATTGCTCAAAGGAATCAAATTACGCATATGGTATGACCAATGAACAGTTAGATGGACTTCACGCACACCAATACCCAAGATATGTAGATTGCAGCACTTTAACAAAGTAACAGTCTTCTTTGATATTTTCTTCTTTTATTCAAGTTTATTTATCAATTTATGAATTTCAGGCTCCTTCAATGTGCACATCAGCTAAATACTTTTTTTTTTTCATCATATAAATGATTATATATATATATAGAGAGAGAGAGAGAGAGAGATTGTGTTTAAGTTACACCTAACGTAACTTTATTGGAATGTTACACCACTCATATTCTAATTTAAAAATAAAAGGCATATCGCAGTCATAATGGAACTTGTAATTTTTCTCATATTTCATCAGCCTTTCCGTACCATGAATTTTCAAAGGATTATCAAAGGAAAAGTTGTGTCAAAGCACTTACCAAAATGAAAAGTTGTGTCAAAGCTTATTAACCCATCTAGTAATGATATCTTGGATGTAATTTAGAGTGACTGCGTAGCTTTACATTGCCCCGCATTAACAGGTTGTTTTCATCATTAATTTAATCTCTATAGCTAACTCAAAATAAAATGTCTCTAGTTTTAAGACTATTTACCTTGTCCCAAATGAAAAATAAACTTCATCTCATTTATTGATTTCAATCGTTGTACAGATGAAATGATAATAAGTTTATATTAGTTTGAAGGACCACCAACCTTTCCAACCAAAGATCACGTTTTAAAGAGGTGTCGGGTTCAATTTGTATGTAAAAGGGTTTCATTAAGGTGAAAGACACAATAATAAGAATTTCACACAAAAATGGGAACCACAATTTGTGTCTCAAATGGGTATTAGGCCATCAATTGTAGAAATAAAAAAAAAAAAAAAAAAAAAAAAAGGAAAATGTTAAAGATGCCCTAAGGGCATTGGTTTAGAAACTAATGATGCCCAACTCATGAGTTGAATTGATCATCCTGATAGAATGTAGCTCAACTCGTCAGGGATCTTGCACAAGAGTAAAAAGAAAGCTCTACTTGAGTGGTCACCAGTGTGGTGCTGGACACTAAGCCTCGATGGCAAAGTCAAATAAAAATAGAGCAGTAGTAATGGCAAGAGCTTTAATCTTAGTATGCGTGAAAATGAGTGAGAGTACCTTTTGTTAGGGTTGACATTGTATATATATAGGGCTTTCTTCTTCTAGCCGTTGGGTTGGCATTCAAGGGTGGCTTGAAAAGCCATGTTAGAAATGAAAAAGAAAAAAAACTAAAAATACTACAAAATATTCACAATAAATGTGATTATGACTGTAATTGATGAATTTCAACAACTTAATTTATTTGTATTTGAATTACTTTTTTATGTGATTGATGATATGTCAATTAAATCTATAATAAAATTTGTGGTATTTTTAGCATCACTCTTAAAAAAAATTACCAATTATTTAAAAAATGTTATATTTTTATAAAATTTTGAGTTTTTTACTAAGGAAGATGGGGCCTTTTTTTAGTAGGGAAATTTTTTTTTTGTTGTGGGGCCTTAGGCCTAGGCCTAAGTTGCCTAGGCCTTGAGCCGGCACTGGTGAAGGGTTTAAGCTTTATTATTATTATTATTTATTTATTTATTTTGCTGGTTAAGTGTTTATTCGGGAGATTGAACCCCCGAGCTAAAGGTAACATGAGGTACCGGGTACCACTTGGGCTACAAGGCCCGGTGGTGGGTTTAAGCTTTAATTATTGCTCAAAGGAATCAAATTACGCATATGGTATGACCAATGAACAGTTAGATGGACTTCACGCACACCAATACCCAAGATATGTAGATTGCAGCACTTTAACAAAGTAACAGTCTTCTTTGATATTTTCTTCTTTTATTCAAGTTTATTTATCAATTTATGAATTTCAGGCTCCTTCAATGTGCACATCAGCTAAATACTTTTTTTTTTTCATCATATAAATGATTATATATATATATAGAGAGAGAGAGAGAGAGAGATTGTGTTTAAGTTACACCTAACGTAACTTTATTGGAATGTTACACCACTCATATTCTAATTTAAAAATAAAAGGCATATCGCAGTCATAATGGAACTTGTAATTTTTCTCATATTTCATCAGCCTTTCCGTACCATGAATTTTCAAAGGATTATCAAAGGAAAAGTTGTGTCAAAGCACTTACCAAAATGAAAAGTTGTGTCAAAGCTTATTAACCCATCTAGTAATGATATCTTGGATGTAATTTAGAGTGACTGCGTAGCTTTACATTGCCCCGCATTAACAGGTTGTTTTCATCATTAATTTAATCTCTATAGCTAACTCAAAATAAAATGTCTCTAGTTTTAAGACTATTTACCTTGTCCCAAATGAAAAATAAACTTCATCTCATTTATTGATTTCAATCGTTGTACAGATTAAAAAAAAAAAAAAAAAAAAAAAAAAAAAAAAAAAAAAAACACCACAACCACCAAAATCAACCCACAACCGCCGCCGAATCCATCATAACCACCAAAAAAAAAAAAATCAAAACAGAGATCGGCACCACCACCGATTCACCCATCACCAGCCAACCCACCCACCACCACTAATTCGCCCGTCACCATCTCAACCCACCCACTGCCAAACGGGGTATCAAATCACACACACAAAAGAAAAAAAAAATAGAGACACACACACACACACAAAAGAAAAAAAAATAGAGATCGGCCTGGCTTGATGCTCCGGCCTGGGTTTCATTGGAGAGGGAGATAGTGACGTGGAGTAGAGGGAGAGAGAGCAAAGAAATGGCTGAATAAGGAAGTGAGAGAGAGAGAGAGAGAGAGAGAGAGCAAATATTGGTCGGTGAAGATGAAGAGATATTTTAATCAAGATGAGAGAGAAAGTTGAATAAAAAAAATAATAAACCCATATGCAATATTGTTCCATACTGTGCCAAAGTTATCACGGTACTGTAGCATGTTGCAAAATTTTGACACATTTGGAACACTTCATGAGGCTTGAATAGTGGTGTTTGGTGTGTCAAATGCCAATTATTTGGCATTTGACACACCTGATGGTAATGCTCTTGGAAGTGTTTATGTGTAGATTTGCATTTTATGACCAAATCCAAAAGGTTATTTCAGTATTGATTGCAAATTACATTTTTTCACCTTAAATTATCACATTAATTACACTTAACTCTTTTAACTATCGAAATGTATGATTGATCCTCTATAGTTATAATTTTGTTTCAATGTCCCTCTAACCATTTGTTTTGGTGTTAAGTTTGATGGAATTTAGAACTAAAAGATCAATTTATCTCTCTCTACAAAACTAGTGATTGAGGGATAAATTGGTATTTCAATGGTAAATTTTGTTAGTGTTAATAGCAAAATAAACATCAGAGGGTTAAGTGTAACATATATTTGAAATTGGGGGGTTGATCATGCGTTTCGATAGTTCAAAGTAGGCCAGTAGGGATGGCAATGGGGTGGGGCGGAAAACTCTATTTCTTGTTAATTTGCACATAACTATTACAATTGTTTTTAATAAAACTTGTTTCATTAATAAAAATATACTTGAAATTATAAATAAATTTATCTCATCAAAACAAATTAATTTTTAGCAAAAATTGAATAATATTATTAAAGTGTTCAACAAGACAATATCACAACAAAAGCAAAAATCTCATAATACAAAAATAAATTATTCAATAGTATATAAATTTTTTTTATAATAAAGACAAAAGAAAATGTTAAAATTAGTATCTTATTTCCTACATTGCTAGAAAAAAAAAATAAATAAGAGGCAAAAAGCCTTGTTGAGTAAAATAAAATAAACTAATAATATGTTATTTTAAATAGTAAGGTTTTAGAGTATAAAAAATTTATCATTTAACATTTATCAATGTAAGGCAGGGTGGGATGGGGCGGAGCGGGTCTAAAAAGTTTAAACCCATCCCCGTCCCACCCTATCATATGAGGCTAAAATCTCACCTTATTCCCACCCCACCGCCTTTGTGAGGCGGACCAGAGAAAACTCATACAGGGCGAAGCGGGAAGGGACGGATCAAGCGGAGCTGGGCAAAATTTTCATTCCTAGTTTAGAGAGTGGGGTATAATCATGGTGATAATTTAAGGTGGAAAAATATAATTTTCCCTCTTAATCAATATGTGTACTTCATTTGCATTCTGTTGATTAACCTTGTACCATAACAAACACAAAAGGAAGGGTAAGTTCATGTTTGACAAATTGAAGTAGCTAGTGCAACTAAAAGATCAAAGAGTGCAGATTTAAGGCCAGTTATCTCCTTTAATTGACAGGACAGATCGTTCAGTTTCTGTGCTGACATTGTATGACGTAAAAAACTAACAAGTTTATCAATGAAAGCAATAAAGAGACAGCTAGAGCAATATCCTCACACCTGAACCTTTAGTGGTTAGAGAAGCGTTCCAAGCTAACTAGGCAGTTCGAAATGGAGTATTATTATGGAGCTGGAGGTTGTGGTTGGTAAGATGCCTTTTTAGGACTATTATTATGAGTATATGTTAGCTGCACCATGCTCAAATTAAGCTTTTTATTATTTTCAAGTACTTCTATTACATATCTAATAGCTTTGCATTTAGTTATTTCTCATGCTTCTTAAATAAATAGCTAACTATTACAGCACTTCAACCCCATGCCCCAAAACCAATTTCCTTTCTCATTAGTCATGATCCACTGCATTCTTTATTAGGTCAAACAGTTTGCACTGGTGAGAAAAACTAGTTGACCAGTTGTTCCTTTAGGTTTGGTGAAGCTGTGAAGGGTTTAAGCTTTAATTATTGCTCAAAGGAATCAAATTACGCATATGGTATGACCAATGAACAGTTAGATGGACTTCACGCACAGTAGCATCTACCAACACCCAAGATATGTAGATTGCAGCACTTTAACAAAGTAACAGTCTTCTTTGATATTTTCTTCTTTTATTCAAGTTTATTTATCAATTTATGAATTGCAGGCTCCTTCAATGTTCACATCAGCTAAATTACACCTAATGTAACTTTATTGGAATGTTACACCACTCATATTCTAATTTAAAAATAAAAAGCATAACACAGTCATAATGGAACTTGTAATTTTTCTCATATTTCATCAGCATTTCCGTACCATGAATTTTCAAAGGATTATCAAAGGAAAAGTTGTGTCAAAGCACTTACCAAAATGAAAAGTTGTGTCAAAGCTTATTAACCCATCTAGTAATGATATCTTGGATGTAATTTAGAGTGACTGCGTAGCTTTACATTGCCCCGCATTAACAGGTTGTTTTCATCATTAATTTAATCTCTGTAGCTAACTCAAAATAAAATGTCTCTAGTTTTAAGACTATTTACCTTGTCCCAAATGAAAAATAAACTTCATCTCATTTATTGATTTCAATCGTTGTACAGATGAAATGATAATAAGTTTATATTAGTTTGAAGGACCACCAACCTTTCCAACCAAAGATCACGTTTTAAAGAGGTGTTGGGTTCAATTTGTATGTAAAAGGGTTTCATTAAGGTGAAAGACACAACAATAAGAATTTCACACAAAAATGGGAACCACAATTTGTGTCTCAAATGGGTATTAGGCCATCAATTGTAGAAATAAATAAATAAAAGGAAAATGTTAAAGATGCCCTAAGGGCATTGGTTTAGAAACTGATGATGCCAAAATCATGAGTTGAATTGATCATCCTGATAGAATGCAGCTCAGCTCGTCAGGGATCTTGCACAAGAGCAAAAAGAAAGCTCTACTTGAGTGGTCACCGATGTGGTGCTGGACACTAAGCCTACGATGGCAAAGTCAAATAAAAACAGAGCAATAGTAATGGCGAGAGCTTTAATCTTAGTATGCGTGAAAATGAGTGAGAGTACCTTTTGTTAGGGTTTGACATTGTATATATATAGGGCTTTCTCTTCTAGCCGTTGGTGGCATTCAAGGGTGGCTTGATTAATGCCCTCTTGTAACATCTTTGGGTGGTTTTAATGAGGTGATTTGATATCCTCTCCAATGGCTGCATCTCCTGCATTCATTGGCGTGCAATGGTCTCTCATTGAATGTATTATTAATGGTGCTTTCCTTCATCCAATGTGGGCTTATGTGGACAAAGGGATTTATTTGGTTTGTCAGCTACCTCCCTATTCCATGGTCGTCCACCTGCATGATGACGATCATAGGAATATAAAGGGTCTCCATTATCCAAACGCGGCTTTTGGGATTCTGTTTTCCTTACATTCAATGCGACGTGACAGCGTCGTACAGAGCATGGCCACATGTCACATTTTGGTTGGCTAGGAGTGGCACTTCCTCCGAGGAGACTCTTAGGTTTCCAGCCGTTTTTTAGTTTCTGAGTGAGCCTTTTAAACTCCTTCTTTCTTCTTCCTTTTATTTGTTTTCTCCATTTTTACCTGCGTTTTTCTTCCTTGCAAGCTTGATTCTTCCCTTTTTTAAGGTACGATCCTCTCCTTTTCCTTTTTCAAAAAGTTACTTTTTCCTTTCCTTCCTTTGACGAAAATTTTCTTTTTTTCTTTTATTTTCTTTTCCCGCTCTGTGTCGTTTTTCTTTGCTTGCCTAGGGGTTTTTCTTGGGTCTTCTAGTGGTTGCTGCCCCTTAATTGAGGGTTTAATATTCAAGGGTAGCAATATAGCTTTAGTGTTTGCTCACTTGTACCCCATACTGCACCGATCCTTAAATTGGTTTCGAGAGATGTTTGGAGAGGAAAGGTTTACATTTGAGGTGAGGTCTAGCAAGTTGGAGATGGGGTTATCATCTAGTAATGACCTAGTTGAGGTGGAAGGAGATATTGCTGCTTCTGTCCCTTCGTCTTCCCTCTCGCCTCGTCGGAAGGAAATTAGGGATTTTGACACTCTTAAAGAGGGGTGTATGCTAGATGAGGAGACCCTTACTAGGTCAAGTATAGGTTTCAATTTCCTAACGAGACCAAGATTCGTCTCCCTTATGAGGGAGAAAGTCTTACTCTTTTACCCTTGGGGAGGTGTGTTTTTATGAGGCGGCTTTCTTGAGCGGCCTTAGGTTTCCCATCCACCCCTTCATAATGGAGCTCCTCCACCACTTAAATATCGCTCTTGGGCAACTTATGCTGAATTCTTGGAGGATTGTGATTAATTGTATGGAGATTTGGATGATTGTCACCGAAGGAGATATGATTAAGTTGGACGAATTCATTCACCTGTATTGTTTAACAAAATTGAAAGAATTCGGGTATTACGAACTTGTTCCTTGGGTTAGGAAGGCTAGGATCATGGTTGATCTTCCTTCGTCTTTTCGATACTGGAAGTCCAGATACTTCTTTGTATTGGGTGATGGTTGGGAGACTCCCTTTGAGGACCTTTAGGGTGAGGTTCCTAGGCTGCTTCATAAATGGGGGACCCCGAAATTAGGTGGGTCATCTTTCGAGAGTGTTTTCTTAAAATTCTTATCATTGTCCATCTCTAACCTTGTAGTGTTCGTTCATGCAACAAAAAAGCATCCATCACTCAAGAGCAGGTACAAAGGGCATGTCCAAGCAGCCACTGAGTACGTGGAGACCATCGAGGATTTTGACAACCTCGTCGATCCTCGAACTTTAACCGTCACTTCCTAGGTCCGGAGCTTTCTTCTTTCATCCTGCAAGCTATACAGATAGAGGAGAAAAGCAAGTTTGATTGAGAGGATTTTTTTCTTACATGTCATGTCCTGCGCTGATCTTCTTTGCTTTCCACAAAAATTACAACCAAGTTTAACTAGGAAATGTATGCCCATATGAAGGCTAAGAAGAACAAGCCCCTTTCTAGCATCAGCTAGAGGAGGGTATGGGTCAACCAGAAGTAGACTCTTGAAATGGCTCCTCTTGTCTTGGCATTTGAGGGGACTCAGATTGCTTCTCCTACTACTTCCATTGAGAAGATCACTCCTCATCAAAAAAGGCATATGCCAGCATGTAGGATGATGCTGAAGTGGCCTTGACAAGGGCGCACAACGTTGTCACCATAGACGACCTAAGGGAGCTTTCAGGGGTCCCTTCTCATGAGGTGGTGAACCGTCATATACACAAGCTTGTCTAGGTATATTTTGGTTTTAACAGTTCCTTTTCCTTAGAATGTTATCTTTGTCTCTTATGTTTTGTTAGGTGCTGGGAGAGATGATTCATATCACCATGGAGCTCTTGACTTAGGAGGAGAAGGCGGTCGTGCTTGGCTCTAAGGCGGAAACGCTAGAAACAGAGAGCTCTAAGCTAAGGAAGAAACTCATAGCGGCCATGGATAAGGGGAACTCCGCCAAGGAGAAGTTTAAGGCCTTGACCGAGGAGCTTAGGGTGGAGAAGCTGTTGACGGTGCAGAAAGACGAGCAACTGCAGGTGGCCAACCAAAAAGTTAAAACAGTGGCTACCAAGGCTGTTTAGGCATTCCAGCTTATTGAGGAGTAAAACACCATCATCTTTAGCTGGTACCATAAGGGTTTCAAGCTTCTCTAAAGGTATTTGCTGAAGCATATGCCATAAGTTGACATGGAGAACCTTGACTTCAAGCAGGTGGACAAGGAGATGGAGGTTGACAAGGCTGCCCAAGCTACTGTTGCTCCTGTTGAAGAGAGCCTAGAGCCACCTTTCCTAGCCTTGTTGTTGGAGGCAATGTTGCTGCTGCTTGACAATTTTACCCTTTTCCTTCTTTTTTTTATTTTTTATTTTTTTATAGTGCCCTGTACGTTTTTAGGCCTTTGCTAATTCCAAACATTTTATGATGGTGCCTTGTTTGTTTTGAGGCTTTTTGCAATTTAGACACAATTTCATAATGGTTAAGTTGTCTTTCATGCATATTTGTTGTTTGCTTTTACCTTATCTTAGTCCCACCATTGTTTGTGTTAAGTGGTCGGCATCTTTGTAAGGACTGTCGTTCATCAATAAGGCTTCGTTTGTGAATGCATTTAGCAATACTTAGTGCTGTTTATATGGCTTGCGTCTCCCTGGATCGGGAAAGCTTATTGCTCAGCTTGATCCAAGTGATCTGCATCCCTGGCTTCGTCTATGTGATTTACATCCCTTAGAGTAGGGAATCTTATCACTCGTCTAGGTGATTTACATTCGTCTAGGGAATTTTATTGCTTTAGCTTTGTCAAGTGATTTACATCCGTTTAAGGAATTTTATCACTTTGGCCTTGCCATGTGATTTACATTCGTTTAGGGAATTTTACCTCATGGCTTCATTAAGTGATTTACATCCATTTAGGGAATTTTATCACTATGGCTTTGTTATATGATTTACATCCATTTAAGAAATTTTATCACTTCGGCCTTGTTATGTGATTCACATCCGTTTAAGGAATTTTATCACTTTGGTCTTACCATGTGATTTACACCCGTTGAAGGAATTTTATCATACGGCCTTGCCATGTGATTTACATCCATTTAAGGACTTTTATCACATGGCCTCGTCAAGTGATCTACATTCGTTTAGGGAATTTTATCACTTTTGCTTCGTCATGTGATTTACATCCCTTAGATTAGGGAATTTTATCACTTGCCAATTTTGTTTCGGACATTTATTTGAACACATTTGCAATGAGGATTACTGAATAGTACGTTTATCAATCTGCTTTCAAATCACAAAACAATGTAAATTGTTTACAAAAGAATTTTGACTCCTATTGATAATACCTTTTTAGATGTTCGACGTTCCATGGGCAAGGTAGCTTCTTTCTGTCCAACCCTATCAATTGATAGCTCCCTTGTCTCAAGTAGTGGACGACTCTGTATGGGCCTTCCTATGTTGGCCCCAGATTGCCTTGTGCTGGATCTTTCGTTGCTGGTGTCACCTTTCATAAGACGAGGTCTCTAGAGCTAAATCTCTTGAGTTTTACCCTCTGGTTGTAATATTCGGCTATCTTATGCTGGTACTTGGCTATTCTTTGGGATACTTCATCTCTTACGTCGTCCAGGCAATCCAAGTTCAACTTCAATTGGTTGTTGTTATCGTTTTCACTAAGAAACTCCCTTCTTAAGCTGGTGACTCCTATCTCGATGGGGATTATAGCTTCAATGTCATATATGAGGTTGAACGGTGTCTCTCCTGTTAGGGTTCTGGCTGTGGTCTGATAGGCCCATAAGACACTTGGTAGTTCATCGGGCCATGCCCCCTTTGCCCTTTCTAGTTGAGCTTTGATGATCTTCAACAATGTTTAATTCATCACTTCTATTTGCCTATTGGCCTGAGGATGTCTTGAGGAAGATAATTTGTTCTTGATTCCGAGGTTCAAGCAAAAAGTGCGGAAACCTTGGCTGTCAAACTGACGAACATTATCAAAAATGATCGTCCTAGGTATTCCAAACTTGCACACGATGTTCTTTCACATGAAGTTCTGGATCTTCGATTCCTTGATTGTTGCCAATGCCTCTGCTTCTACCCATTTTATGAAATAATCAATTGCCACAAGCAGGAATTTCACCTGTTTCTTACCTTGCGGTAAAGGACCCATAATGTCGATCCCCCACTACGTAAATGGCCAAGGTGAAGTCATGGCTGTCATCTTTTCCCCTGGCAGCCATTGAATGTTTCCGTACCTCTAGCACTTGTCACATTTCTTGACGAACTCCTTTGCCTCCTACATTGTGGGCCAAAAATAGCCTACCCTCATTATTTTCCCTACTAGAGACCTTGCACCTATATAATCCCTGAAAATCTTTTCATGGACTTCCTCTAGGATATACTTGGACTCATCCTTTTCAACGCACCTCTAGTAGGGTTGTGAAAATCCTCTCTTGTAGAGCACACCGTTTAGAATCGTGAATTTGGAAGTGTGTTTCTTGATTTTCCTTACTTTGTCTAAATCAGGGGGTAATTGCCCATCCCTGAGGTAGAACAAGATTGGGCTCGTCCAGCTAGTGTGGTCTTGTATCGAAAAGGTATGAAATTCTTCGGTGCTAGAGGATCTTTGCATTTCCAGTTTCAGGTCTGGAAAACTTGTCTTATATTTCGACGATGCATATCTGGCTACTTCATCAGCCTCTGAATTCTAATCTTGTGGAATTTGCACAAAACTTACCTGAGCAAACTCTCCGATAAGCTAGTTTGTTAACTTTAGGTACTTCTGCATCCTATTTTCCTTTTATTCAAACTCCTAGTTGATCTACCCTACAACGAGCCTTGAATCAATTTTCAGGAGCACATTCTTGGCTCCTAAAGCTTTTGCAACCCTGAGCCTCATCAATATCGTCTCATATTTGGCCTCGTTGTTAGTTGCAAGAATTGAAGCTAAATTTCATATTGTAGAGTACACTGTTTAGAATCGTGAATTTGGTAGCGAATTTCTTGATTTTCCTTACTTTGTCTGAATCAGGGGGTAATTGCCCATCCTTAAGGTAGAATAAGATTGGCCTCGTCCAGCTGGTATGGTCTTGTATCGAAAAGGTCTAAAATTCTTCGGTGCTAGAGGATCTTTGCATTTCTAGTTTTAGGTCTGGCAAACTTGTCTTATATTCCAACGATGCATATTTGGCTACTTCATCAGCCTCTAAATTCTAATCTCATGGAATTTGCACAAAACTTACCTGATCAAACTCTCCGCGGTTTGTTAACTTTAGATACTTTTGCATCCTGTTTTCTTTTTATTCAGACTCCACGTTGATCTGCCCTACAATGAGCCTTGAATCAATTTTCAGGGGCACATTCTTAGCTCCTAAAGCTTTCGCGACCCTGAGCCTTGTTAATATCGTCTCATATTCAGCCTCGTTGTTGTTTGCAGGGAATTGAAGCTAAATGTCATATTTTAGGGTGTCCCCACGGGGGGAAAAGATGATGACGCTGACCCCTCCCATATTTTATATTGACGAGCCATCTGTATGTATTGTTCATAGGGCTGACTTGTTTTGGATTTCCTCGTCTTCAGGTATAGGGAACTTTGCGATGAAGTCAGCTAACACCTGGGCTTTTATAGCTGTCCGAGGCTTGTACTCTATGTCAAATTGGCTAAGCTCGATAGCCCATTGTACCATTCGTCCTACCACCTCGAGTTTGTTCATTGCCTTTTTGATTGGCTGTTCGGTCATTACTAGGATGGGATTCACTTAAAAATATGACCAAAGCTTTCAAGAAGCTACGATCAAGGCGAATGTGAACTTCTCCATGAATGGGTACCTAGCTTCGACTCCTTGGAAAGCCTGGCTAATATTGTACACCAGGCACTGTATCCTATACTCTTTTCGAATTAACGATGCACTCATTGTTGTCGTGGATACCGCCAGGTATAAGAATAGATCCTCGCCTTCTTTAGACGGACTTAGGAGTAGGGAGTTGCTCAAATAGCGCTTCAGTTCTTGGAATGTTGGTTCACATTCATCCGTCTATACGAAAGCCTATTTCAGAGTTTTAAAGAAAGGAAGACACTTATTTGTGGCTTTAGAGACGAAATTGATTAGGGCAGGGATCCTTCTTGTGAGCTTTTGTACTTCCTTAACGGTCTTTGGTGAAGACATCTCGAGGATAGCTTTTACCTTTTTTGGATTGGCTTCTATCCCTCTTTGTGATACCATGAAGCCGAGAAATTTTCCCGAGGAAACCCCGAAGGCACATTTGGTCGGGTTTAACTTCATTTTGTACTACCTTAGTGTTTCAAAGGTCTCCTTAAGGTCGTCCAAATGGCTCTCTTCTTCCTTGCTCTTGATGAGTATATCATTGACATAAACCTCCATGTTTCTCCCAATTTGTCTACTGAACATTTGATTTACCAGCCTCTGGAATGTGGCCCCTACATTTTTCAATCCGAAAGGCATAACCCTGTAGCAATAAAGTCCCTGGTTGGTGATGAAAGTTGTTTTCTCTTGATCCTCCTCTGACATTTGGATTTAGTTATAGCCTGAAAAGGCATCTATGAATGTGAGGAGTTTATGTCCTACTGTTGAATCAACGAGCTGGTCAATCCTTGGCAGGGAAAAGCTGTCCTTGAGGCATGCGCTATTTAGGTTTATGAAAGCCATGCACATTTTTCATTTTTCGTTTACCTTTTTAATCATTACAATGTTGGCCAACCAATCCAGGTAATACACTTCTCGGATGAACTTGTCCACTTCGTTCATGATTGCTTTGTTCCGTTCAGGGGAGAAAACCCTTCTTCTCTAATAAACTGGTTTTCTTTCAGGATTCACATTGAGACGATGCTGGATGATGTCCGCCGATATGCCTGGCATATCCTCATGGCTCCACGTAAAAACATCCAGGTTTTCTTTCAAAAAACCTATTATTTTCTCCCTCGTTGAGATAGCTAGATTTGTCCCTACCTTGGTTACCTTTGTCGGTTCTCCTTCCACCAACTCGATTGTCTTTAGAGCCTCCATGACTTCCGACATCCTTTCCTCGATCATCCAGGTATGGTTTTCTTTTGAGGCCAACACCGCCTGGTAACATTCCCAGGCCAAAACCTAGTCTCCCCTTATTTCTCCAACCCCATATTCCGTTGGAAACTTTACCTTTAGGCAATATGTAGATGTAGCCACTTTCCACCAATTAAGGGTGGATTTCCCTATGATGACATTGTAGGACGAAGAGCAATCAACTACCAGGAAGTTAAGTTGCTTAGTTGTCTGGAAAGGGTACGAGCCTGCTGTGACTGTCAGTGTTACTATCCCCTTTCGGGTACACTTTGTCCCCACTAAAACTAACGAAGGGGGACTCAAATGGACGAAACTTCGTTGGGTCCACCTTCAGCGGCTAGAAGACAAAAAGGTAAATGACGTCAGCTGAGCTCCTGTTACCCACCAAGACCTATTTGGTGTTGAACCCTTCTATCATGAGTATGATGACCAAGGGGTCGTCATGTGGATGCTTCACTTCTCGGGCATCTTCCTCTGAGAAGACCATATCCAAAGTGCTTAGACGAAGGCACCGGATGGACGTTATTAACTTGCCTTCACTGAGTTTTTTAAGGGACTTGAACGACCTTCCTACAGTGGGGCCTTCATTGATCATCCTTATTTCTCCTACGACATTCCTTGGATGGTCTTGTGACTAGCCCTTATCCCAGGGCTTTTCTTCTAATCTTGCTCATGTGTCATGCTTATGTTGTCCTAACACATCCTTCTTCACGAACTTTTGTAGCTTCCCTTTTCAGATCAGCTTTTCTATCTACTCTTTTAAGTCCCTACAATCCTCCGTATAGTGTCCGTGATCCTTGTGGAAACGACAGTACTTCTTCTTGTCGTGAACACTGGGTGATGAGTGGAATGGACTCAGCCACTTGAGGGCATAGTCGTCCTTAATCTGCAACGATATTTTGTCAACAAGCATTACTAGGGGTGTGAACTTTACCGTTTCGAGGCTTCGTCGTCTCTTCTTTTGATGCTATCACAACTAGATGAATGATCTCTTCTTTCTCTCTTCTTTCCTTTCGGGTCTTCTCAAATGCTCCTTTTGTCTTTCCTTTTGTCCCCTTGTTCAATCCCGGCCAAAATGTCTTCTGTGTTCATCTATTTCTGGGCTTTTAATAGCATTTTTGCCATTAATCCAGGAGGACTCTTTGCGAGGGTGACCACAAATTCTTTAGATTTTAACCTAGCTTTGAACATGGTCAGTTACATTTTGTCTTCAACTTTGTCTACTTCCAACACCTCCTTGTTAAACCTTTTCACATATGATCTCAATGATTCCCCTTCTTCCTGCTTGATTGTAAATAGGTGATCCATTGGCCTCCTCTGTCATTGACGACCAACAAAGTGGCGCCCAAAGGAATTGCTTAGTTGCTCGAAGTTGTCTATGGATGATCGAGTAAGGCTACTGAACCATATTCTTGCAACCCCCTTAAGGGTAGGAGGGAAAGATCTACACAAAATCTCATCGGGAGTTTGCTACAAGCTCAGAGTCATTTTGAAGGTGGTTATGTGATCCAATGGGTCCCTCAAGCTGTCAAACGACTCAAGTTGGTGGCAAGGGACATCCTATGACCTTTGTGGTAAAGGGGGAATTAGTCCTTTTGACTATTCTGCCTAGGTTCTTATCCGTCTTCTCCCTCATCACATTCTTTAGCTCGTCCATCTCTTTTCGTATACTTCTAAAGAGGTCGTTGCTCACCCTATTAAATGGATCAGTTTTCCTTGAGTCATCTCTTCTGTTGTTGTTCTCCTTGTTCTCATTCCTATTACCTTCACGATTCTCCTCCTGTTGCAGCTGCAGTCTCATCTCTTAGTTTTGCCTAGTGAGCTCTTCTATATTGGCTATGAGTGTCTAAACCTGCAGGACTAGTGCTACCGAATCTTAAGGTGCGCTGGACTCCATCTGGTTGTTAGAAAGGGTAGAGTCACATTTTCAAACTAGGGTTTGAATTTGTCCCCACAGATGATGCCAAACTGATGATGCCAAAATCGTCAATTAAATTTATCGTCAACTGATGATGCCAAACTGATGATGCCAAACTGATAGAATGTACCTCAACTCGTCAAGGGTCTTGCATAAGAGCAAAAAGAAAGCTCTGCTTGAGTGGTCACCGGTGTGGTGCTGACCACTGAGCCTCTGATGGCAAAGTCACATAAAAACAAAGTAGTAGTATCGGCGAGAGCTTTAATCTTAGTATGTGTGAAAATGAATGAGAGTACCTTTTGTTAGGGTTTGACATTGTATACATATAGGGCTTTCTCTTCTAGCCATTAGTGGCATTCAAGGGTTGCATGAATACCCTTTTGTAACATCTTTGGGTGGTTTTAATGAAGTGATTTGTTATCCTCACCAACGGCTATATCTCCTACATTCATTGGCGTGCAACGGTTTCTCATTGAATGTATTATTAATGGTGCTTTCCCTTGTCTAGTGTGGGCTTATGTGGACAAAGGGATTTATTTGGTTCATCCAAAACTATTTTTAAAAACATTTTATAGGGAAATGATAAGGCGATTAATTTTTTTGACAGTTTTTTATATTTCTCATGAACGTGGTATTAAATATTTCCTAATATGATTTATTAACAATTGTCCAAAGGGCATCTACTAACATAACCTAATAAAAAAAAAAAATCCATTATCACATTATTAGTGTTCTATTTTATACTCCAATTATAATGTGCAATTTATATATATTTTTTCATTTTAAACTTTAATTACTTTATATATTTTTTTAATGTGCCAGATTGTAATCGATAAAATATTTAAAATGAGATAAAAGATTTTTATTTCAAAAGTTTTTAGTCATTTTAAACTAAGAAACCATCTACAATTGATTAGGATTCTAGGCATGTGACCTATGATGAATTGTATGATTTTATTTTATTTTATTTTTCTTTTTTGTGAAACAAACACACACGGGAAAGGAAAATAGGTTCTAAGATAAAGGCACACTACAACTCTACTTAAAAGCCATAGAAACTGAATTGTATGATTTTTTTTGAAAAACCAAGCTAACTTTATTCATAAGAGTAATGCTACAGACACAAACTATTTTACAAATATTTTACAAACATTTACGAAACATGTTGACGTGGCGTACTCCACCTCAGCTTTTTAAAAACTAAAATACCATGTCAAAAATTAACAAAGTAAATTTAAAAAAAAAAAAAAAATGTTTGCAACAAAACCCTCTCCCTCTTGTTGCAAACATTTTTTTTTTTTTTTTTAAATTTATCAAATTGTAATTGATAAAATATTTAAAATGAGATAAAATATTTTTATTTCAAAAGTTTTTAGTCATTTTAAACTAAGAAACCATCTACAATTGATTAGGATTCTAGGCATGTGACCTATGATGAATTGTATGATTTTCTTTTTTTTCTTTTTTGTGAAACAAACACACACGGGAGAGGAAAATAGGTTCTAACATAAAGGCACACTACAACTCTACTCAAAAGCCATAGTAACTGAATTGTATGATTTTTTTTGAAAAACCAGGCTAACTTTATTCATAAGAGTAATGCTATAGACACAAATTGTTCTACAAACATTTACAAAACCTGCTGACGTGGCGTACTCCACCTCAGCATTTTAAAAACTAAAATACCACGTTAGAAATTAACAAAGTAAATTAAAAATAAATAAATAAATAAATAAAAACCCAAATAACATTTGCAACAAAACCCTCTCCCTCTTTTTTGATGTGGTATTTTAGTTTTTAAAAAGCTGAGGTGGAGTATGCCACATCAGTAGTTTGTAAAATATTTGTAGAATAGTTTGTGGCTATAGCATTACTCTATTCATAAACCTCAATGAACATCAAATAAAACTAAAGAGCTAATATCCTTGGGAAGGTCTTCCAACCATACCTGCAGCCCCGTACAACATTTAGCCTTTTTTTGCTAGAGCATTAGCCACAATATTACAATTGCGTTTAACATTACAAAATTCTGAAAATTGAAAAGCAGAGGCTTGTAACCGAATATCAACAATGACATTACCAAAAGGCAGAAATTCAGGATCCCCACAAGTGATGGCTTGGATAACCATCGCCGAATCCCCTTCAAAAGTTACAATTAATAGGTTCAAAACCTAACTTCCCAAATTTCTTTCTTTCGGGCCAACCATCTCAAGACTAATAGTCATTTATAATCGTAGGCAACGTTGTCCATATCATTTATTGCTAGGGAAAAGTCTCAATTATATCGTTTATGAATGCATTAGGTTCAAAATCAAATACATGGTGGTCTCCTATCAAAAAAAAAAAAAAAAAATAAAAAAAAATACATGGTGGTCATTCTTTTTCTAAAGTAATAGGAGGAGGAGAGTCGGTGGGGTTAGCATGAGCATCCTTAAACCCTAAATACTTGGCGGTCATTCATTCTTGATATTATAAACCTTCATAACTTTTCATCATATTAACATTTTGTTAAACTCACCAAGAGTTTGTGGTTATGTACCTATGTGGCGCCGCACTGTTCGGTCTCTTTATGAGGAAATTTGGATTCAAATGCGCCTCTTAATTTCACTCTTAGTAAACAAAAATTTTAAAAATAAATAAATGAAATAAAATCATCATTAGATTTTACCTTTCATATATTACATATATCAATTCAAGTCATGTCAATTATGTCATGATTTATTCTCTAGTATAGGTACAACTTCTGTTTAATATTCATGTGCAGTGGACAAGATATAAAACCGACACAAAGTGACCCTCTTTTAGAACATATGTTGTGTACATATCGTAACTAGTGTACAAAATACTAGATGCAAGCCAACCATTCTGATACATTATAAATGCATATTCTCATACAGGTGTGAACATGGTTTTAAAAACCAAACCGGTCATAGAACCGTTTTTTTTGTAATTTCTGGTTCAACCCCGGTTTTTGATCGGTTTTTCGGTTGTTGACCAGTTTTGGAGCTTTTAACCAGACCGAATTGGCCTCTGGTTCCCGGTTGGACCGGTCGGACCGACCGGTCCGGTCCGGTTTTTAAAACAGTGGGTGTGAAGACCATGCATTCATATCATATCTTGAGATCGTGCTAGATGGTGCTTAAGAGCAAAGACTTAACTACCCTCCAAACTAAATGCAAATGACTCTAGATTCAATTTGTTGTTAGAATTTGCTAAGAGTCTTATAACTCAATTAGCATCTCATGGTATTTTCAACAAATATCTTCAAGGTTTAAATCCCGCCTTCTCCAATTATCGAATTGTTAAAAGACTTGCATTTTCTATATAGTATATTCTAATGATCTTGAGAAAGTAATTAAAAAACTTTATAGTTGTAATTGAGAAGGTGCATTAAACTAATTTCATACCAATCGGATTCCTCATATTATTATATATCATTGTTATTATTATTAGTTCAACCACTCTCATAGTTTCTTGAATGAATTATATCCAATCGTTTAGACTTTGTTGTTTCTATTTTGGCCAAAATGTAAAATTTACCTTTTAAGTTTCACTATTTTTCATTTCAGTCTTCTAAGTTTAGGTTTTTTCATTTCAATCTTCTAAGTTTCATTTTTTTTCAATTAAGTCTTCTGTTAAGTATCCGTTAATTGCTGTCGTTATCTACAGCTAAACCACACCGTATTTGTATTTTTTTTTAATTTAAAATTTTAATTTTTTATTTATTTATTAATTTTAAGAAAACGTTAATTTTAAATTAAAAAAAAAAAAAAAAAAAGAAGAAAGAAAGGGCGTTGTGTTTGGAGAACAATAACGAATAACAAAATTCAATCCCCACCCGATACTGAGAGACTAAGAGGGAGAAAGAGGGGAAAGGGAGAGAAAGAGAGATCGAGAAGGGGAAAGAGGGAGAAGAGAGGTGGGACTGTAGCTGGAGAAACAGATCAGATGAATGGCGACACCGACTGGGCCTTGCAGTGGATGCTTGCTTCTGTGGCATTGTTCTATCGCAGAGTGGAGCCACTTTATTAATTATGGTTGTTGTTGTAGGATTTGTGGACGAAGAGGTTATGATGGATGACTCTGGTTTTTTTTTTTTTTTTTTTCCCTGGAGGATCAACGATGATGTGTGATGGGTGTGGGTTTAGGTGGTTTGATACCTTGATAATGACGACTGGGTTTTGTGTTTGGCTTAGAGACTTGGGTTTTCTTGTGGGTATGAAATTTTCTGGTGGGTTAATGATAAGTGCATGCGAGGTTTTCAAAGCCAACAAAGTAGGTTTGGTTGTTTTTTTGCTATATAGAAATTGGACCCAGTTTAGGCTCAGACATAGAACCAAGTTGACGCAGAAGCTGTTGGTGAAATTTTTTTTTAGAAAGAGCTGTAGCTGAAAACTGAAAAGTGATAAAAAAGTAACAAAAAAATAATAACGGCGGCAGCTAACGGCTGGTTAACAGAGAGCTTAATTGAGAAAAAATAAAACTTAGCCGACTGAAATAATAAAACTTAAATTTAAAGGACTGAAATGACAAACAGTGAAACTTAGAAGATAGCTTTTGCATTTTGGCCTTCTATTTTTGTACTTTGTGTCAACTTTATTTGGAGGAAAAGAAATTCAGCCTTTTTAATGCTTTGTCGATCTTTCTTTATTTAAATCCTTCCGTGGGACCTCTGATAGTTTTGGGAATGTGATACTCACCGGTGAGATAATAATTTTGATCTTTTCTGTCTAGGAATCAAGGAATTCTTGGCCAAGTCCAAAGAGTATTTAAATTTAGGAATGCTAAAAAATAAATAAAGCAGGTGCTTTCTGTGATGATCAAGGCAGTAAAATGCTTGGAGGATTATTCTCATTCATTGAAGGAGTTGACAATTAGTTTTTATCAAAGATTGGCAGCCTCTAAATTCTCACACTGATGAAGCAAAGCATAATTGATAGTCTCTGTCTTTGCGTATGGATTATAAGATCCCTGATATAAAAGCAACGCTACAAACAGACGTTTCTACAAGTACATAGAATTTGGTTCTGTTCTAAAAGAAAGGAGACCAAACTCACTCCTGGTCTAGATGAATATTCTGCACATTTTCAAACAAGCTTGGGATCTGGTCAAGGAAGACGTCCATAATGCTGTGGGATCATTCTTCTCATAGAAAAAAGCTGCTAAATGACGTTAACTACACAGCCATTTCTTTAGTCTGTAAAGTCATCCGATCCTTTAAAGAAGGGAGTGCTTAAATTACATATTCTATTGAGGGGGCAGTGATCGAATTTAAGACATTTTGCTATGATACCACGTTAAATTATTAATTCTCACGATCATCAATAAAGACTTATGCCTTGGTAAATTGGAAATTTACTATCATATGCTCAGCTGCTTGTGGCATTTTGAGAGATTCCTACAATGGGTGGGGGGTTTAGGAAATTGATCCTCTCCATTGAAATGGATTTAGATCATAGTTCATTTTAAATTTGACAAATCAAAAGTGTCCAAATTGTCATATCATTTGAAATTTTAAATGGTTTGGTAGTCTGTATATAGTTGATCTGGAAATTAAAATCTTTAACTGTGAAGTGGATGAAATGGAAATGATTTAAAATGAGGTGGATTACCTTGTCAAAAAATGAAGAGGATTATGTTTTGAATTTGCATAACTTTACCTAAATTCTGTTCTCAAAAAAACTTTACCTAAATTCTCAATTTGCTTTTGATAGAAACGTTGTGTGGGTATCTAAAAGGGTGCAAAGTTGAGACAAGGTACGTAACCCTTTACCACCCTATCTCTCTTGTATTTTGCTATGGAGGTGTTCAAAAAGGTTATGGATTGAGAGCTACGTATTTTGCTATGGAGGTGTTCACGAAGTTTATGGAGGATTGAGAGCTACCAAAGAAAGAGGGTTTAAGTTCCATCCCAAGTATGATAAGCTAAAACTAACTCATCTATGCCTTGCTGATGAGGTCTCAACAAAAATGCTGTGTTCGCTTTTATTAATATTGGGCTAAAATATTATTTTCATTCCTAAACTTACTTATCAATTTTCAGTTAAAGAATTCTTTTTTCTTTCTAAATTATCGTAAGAAGTTCATTTTTGTCGCCAAATTATTGAAAAAATCTTTTTAAAAAGTTGAGGATGAAAAATTAAAATTTTAAAACTTATGAACGAAAAGAGAAATTCATGCAAATTGGAGGTTAAAATATATATATATATATATATTTGCATTAATATTATTAAAGGAAATTTGGATGAATTCCAAACAATATTGTCAGGATTGCAAGCATCAGTAATTAAAAAAGTGAAGTGTCTTTTTAGAGTGTTCCTACATAAAATAAATCTTCTTCACTAAATTTTATTGTATAGTAGCTACATATTCGATATTTAGGCTTGCCTCCAATATCTGGTAAGTGTCTTGTAGTGATTATAACTTATAAGACACATAAGATTTAAGTACAGATTTCACGCTTATTCTGCTAGGGAGTGATCTTTTAACGGCCTAGCATAGTCAGAGAGAAAATCTAAACTTTAAATATTTACTACGTATACTATAGCAAAATAAAATAAAATAAGTTAACTATACACTTCCCAAAAAAAAAAAATAGCAGTTTGGCAAAGGAGTTTGAAGCTAAGGCCGTATTGAACATAGGTGAAGTGGTTTTCATTAGTTTTGAAAATGAAAACAAATTTCATTTTCAACTTTTTAATGATTTCATTTTCAACTTTTAATGATTTCATTTTCAACTTTTTAATGATTTCATTTTCAACTTTTAATGATTTCATTTTCAACTTTTTAATGATTTCATTTTCAACTTTTAATGATTTCATTTTCAACTTTTTAATGATTTTTCATTCTCAAAATAAAATTCTTATTTTTTTGAGGATGTGAAATACAGGACGCTATGCATGAGTTGGCAAGGACAGCGATTCCAAATAGCTTCCCTCCACTTCTTCTATCCATTTATCATCCACCAACTTTTTGCTCACCAGGCCAAGCCTTAAATGTAAATCCAACGAGTTCAACATGAAATATTTATCCTATTTGCTATGAATTGATGCCATTCATTGGTTCAACTTTCAATAACAGCATATCTGTTGTTGTTGATGGTGTCTGATAAGGATAATTTTTGATTTATTGACATGGGGTGCCGAACCTTCCTCGCATGATGAACCTTCCTCGTCTGATCATCAGTCTTACAACTAAACTGATCCCAAAGGGATGACCGACCCATGGGCAGTCCTATACAGGTTGACGATCTAACCCCCAATCCTGATGACCCATCACCTTAGGGTTTTCTATGGAACTTGCGTTGGGTCCAC
Organism: Quercus suber; assembly: GCF_002906115.3. NCBI lineage: Eukaryota > Viridiplantae > Streptophyta > Magnoliopsida > Fagales > Fagaceae > Quercus > Quercus suber. The sequence goes on along the minus strand of NW_027069555.1, from coordinate 596,759 downwards.
TCATATGTCCATACATAGAAAATACTTGCACATCACGACCAAAGATCCTACCGCACAATCAGATCTCTTATATATGGGAAGGTGATCTCAAATATCTTGGGAACTTTCTCTCTACAAGGAAATTCCCCCGTATTAAGGGATTTGGGTTAGCTCTCCACTACTATATAAACAACAAACTATAACCCTTTTGAGGTATGCGACTTCTCCCTAGCTCTTGCACTCTTGAGTTCTTGGAGATTCTTCTATCACTAAATTAACCATCGGAGGGTTTTTGACCGGCACCCCACCGATGCTCTCTGATTGGTTCTTCTTTTTTGTTCTTCAGGTACACCCATTGGCACGTGTGTGGATGATCAACTCACTGACAATTTTTGTGCATCATCAGTGTCAATGTATATCTTGGAGTCACTTTTCTCTAAGATGCAAGGAAAATTATGTGAGATGTGTGGGAGGGGGAAGCTGAAAGAAAAAGGATCATTGGGCAGAATATGCTTGAGAGACAATGGGGCCCAACTAGTCATCAAATTAGGCACAACCTAGTTAGGACAATCTAGTCAGGGAAACCAAGGAAAGCGGCTCACCTAAGGAAACCAAGGAGCAAATGCTCCTCGGGATACCGGGGACAAACCGCCAAGGCCATAAGGCTGGAAGCCAAAGAAGGAAGTAGAGACGTGCAAGCAAGAGAATGAGGAAACTTCCAAATAAAGCACTCATCACTTCCGAATTTAATGCACAGTACCAACTCAACTTGCCGCATTAACGAGAGAATGACCCTTAAACAGTGCCCCCACAGCCTGTAACCTACTCTACCACCACCAGCAAGGCAATGATGGGACAAGTATCCAAGTAAGGATCAATGACAGTCTAAGTGGAGGGCTGGGATGCAATCTAAACAGCTATATAAAGAAAGGAAGCTCCTCCTGGAAGGGGGATTAGAAAAAGTTTGGAAGAGAGAAATAAGATCAGTAGAGAAAGAAAGTAATAATTGTAAAAACTGAGAAGTATAAATCTATAGGATTGTTATTCCTCGGCCAGCTCGAGAAAGAAACTTATATAAGATTCCTTCTTTGTTCCTTGACTTAGCTCTTAAATTATACTGTCGTTCTTGCCAACTTTCTTTCTTTAAATCTCTAAACCAAGACTATCAAAGACCTTGAAGGTTGATCTTAGCCATCCACCTCTATAAATTAGTTGTATTGGGCCTTAACTCCAACCCATTCTTAAATCAAGTTGGGATAGGCCAATTCATTTTTGCCCCCTACAAGATGACTAGTTGCAATGCTTAGAAAATTGTAGAAGCCTGTACTTATTTTTTATAATTTGTTATATGTAAATATTTTATGTTTTAATTTTTCCATAATCAAAAGATTCTTATCTAATGATTTTTAGTAATAAGGTAAACCTCGAAGATAGATAGGAAAAAAGATGTATAAAAAAAATACATAAAAGTGTATATATTAAATAAATAAATAAAAACCTCCGCGCTTGTATTTTGATAATTTATTGACAAAAACTCAATTGAGCTGTGTATATTGTGTAGATTTACGAAGTCTTTTATATGTATTAAAAAATGAAAAACTGACCAAATGCATTTCAAAAGCTTGTGCAACAAACTGGATGCTAGTGCAAAAATTAGATGTAAGAATATAATCAACTTAATTTTAATACTATAGTTTCCTTCTAATTTGAGGCTGATAGTATTTATTTTGGTTTGCAAAAAAAAAAAAAAAAAATCAGGAATAACACAAAATACGCATTTTATAAGATATATATTTTCTAGAAGTATCAAAATTAAATTTTCGTATTTCTAGAATTGAAGCCTCATTTAGCATGAAAATGACTTGAAAACGAGGAATTTTCAACTTTTAAATTTGTTACAATCTTCCCAAATTTTGGAGATGAATACCTGCATTATCCCAAGACCAAACATGTGGTAAGGTTATGTATTTATGTTTGCTTTGGAGGGGGTATTTCAATTTTGCTTGCATTCAACAATAACCTCATTGGCTAAGATTCATGTAATTTAACTGTTTGACTCTTTTTGGTGTCTTCAACGGAGATATTTAGGGTTTAAATCCCCCTCCTCCGATATAACTATCAAAATATCAACAACAAAAAACCAAACCCAACAGAAAAAGAGAAAAGAAAAAGGAAAAACAAAAAAAAAACAAAAAAAAAAAAGAGAAAAATCTCAATAGACTGCAATATATATTCCATATATATATGCCATTTGCGTACAGAGCATACATACGGAAAATTTTGTAAAATAATATTATTTAAATAATAATCATTTAAACTAACATTGTTTTAAACTATTTGAGGATCTAGTGTAAGTGTTGAACTTATAATTCCATTAAATCAGTTGAATAATTCGTGTTTTATAAACATGATTTTGAAGAAAATGTTATATCCCCAAATAAATTTAAAACAATACCAATTGAAATAATTGTCATTAAAATATCATTATATTAATAAAAAAAAAGAATTCCTCATGAGCCATGCATACTCAAAAATATGGTTGTCGCTGCCTTGGTCGTCTCCATCCCCCCCTTTTTTTTGGAAGAACCATCCCATACTTGTATATTCAATTTTCTCTATTAAAAATGTAAGGTTGACATTTGTGATGGCACTGGTAATTAATTTCGAACCTCATAATTATCTGAAAACCATTTTGATTCCGATGTTTATACAATTGTTAATAAATCTAATCGGTAGGTGGCTATCCTAGTTCCAGATTTGTGAAATTCTTGCACAGTTGCTTTTTCTTTTCTTTTTCAACCATATGCAATGCAGAAAACAGAGTAAAAGAATATCTTAATGCTTTGGACCATGAGCAGGACAATGATAGGATAGAGGAATTGACTTCATGGATTCCTCCTCCTAAAAACTACATAAAACTAAATGTAGATGCTACTGTCTCACAGGCCTTCACCTCCTTAGCTGTGGTAGCAAGAAATGAGTTTGGAGAGGTGTTAAAGGTATGGGTTAAAATTCATGATTTATGCACTCCTACTCAAGTTGAAGCAGTAGCAATTCTGTGGGCTCTAAGCTTGGCTACCGCTGAAAATTGATGCAACATCATTGTGGAGGGGGATTCAAAAATATGTTTTGATGCCTTGTCCAAAGTAGAAGAACTTTCTAATTGGTCCATCTCCTCCATCATTTGTGATGCTACTGACATTAGTGTATCTTTTGATAAGTGTGAGTTTTGCTGGGTAAAAAGATCTCTAAACTCAATAGCCTATTCAACTACTAAATATGCTATTGCTCTTAAAATAGGTTTCTTGTGTAATAACTATAATTTGCCTCCCCCTATCTTGAAAGCTTGTAGGCAAGATGTTTGTACCTCCTGTCGTTCCATTTAATCTAATGAAATGGTAGATTATCAGAAAAATAGGTTGCTAAATTAAAAAATAATTGGGTGAAGTAGCATGTGTGGCAAGCTTAAGTGTCACTTGACGAACACATCAGCACCAGTTTAATAGAGAGACTTTCAATCAAAACAAACTCCTAACGCTAGGGAGCAAATAAAAAATTTTAAGCCTTTGGTAGCAAAATCAAAATGACCCAAAAACTTCAGATGTGTGATTTGCAATTTACTCATTGTTTTTTTGTTCTTATTTTTTTAAATAATGAAGAAATTGAGTTTTTTTTTTTTTTTCAATTTTTATACACGTCCTTGGAGACCAAGCGATGCTATTTGATGTTTTTTTTTTTTTTTGGTGTCCTGTATATTTTTTTTTTTTTTTTTTAATTCCAATGGGTGGGTCTTGAATTACAATGTTATTTGAGTGGTAGCTAATTTCTTTGTTAATTTTGATGGGTTCTGTTTCAATTATACATTTTATTGATGCCAAGCAAATTAGAAAGTATGGAGTTTAATGTCTTATGATGTTCGTAGGAGAAGAAACACAATAGTTTTGCCAATTTTTATTTTTACCTCATGGACTCGAGCTCATCATAAGGAATTATGAAGCACTGAAAATAATATATTAGCCAGCTCTTGCTCAGAGTAATTACGTGAAACTCAAGTGTCATCTCTTTAAACTGATGTAGGCTGTTATTTTCACGATTCATGGCTTTGTTGTATTGGCTGTGGAGGATTTGGCCATAGGAGGAAAAGAAAGAGAGAAAAGAGAAAAGGAATGAGAAAGAAAGTGAGATAAAAGTCAATGGATTTGATAGAATAATATAAATTGAAATATTTTCAAAAGTTTAGATACGAAAAGTAGAAAAATTTTAAAGTTTAGGGATGAAAAATAAATTTCATGTAAAGTTTAGGATAAAAAATAATATTAAATAAATGAAATAAAATTTTATACCCGAAAGATATGGTAAGGTCCAAACCCATGATCATATTCAAACTCTCAAAGTGGACCATAACGCATAAGCCTACTACTACCTTATAGTTCAATGTTCATACATACAAATTAGTTGATCACATTCACAAGCACTTCAAGTTCAAAATGACTCAAATTACCCTTCCTAATCCTATATTTTCCTTTGTGGGCCCTCTTATCACTACTCACTGTATATGAAATATGAAATATAATACGTGCACGTGATCTCAAAATGCAGAGGAGTGCAAGGGAGACAACAAAAGCAGACTACTAGTAGACACAAGCACGTGATCAAAACCTTGTTTCTTACTTGCATGTGAGGTTCGACCCCACTGCAGCCTTGCGTGCGTGCTTGACTACATTTACGATTTAAATAATTAGAGTCATTTTTTTGTCTCGTCATTTATCTAAACAAATAAATTGAATAAATATACTGATGTACGTACTTCGTCTTGGTTTCTCTAAAACCATTTTTAAAAAAATAATTTTTTTTATTTTTTATAATTTAATAATTATAACATTAGAAAATATGGATATCTCCATTAAAAATACAAAAAGATACTAGTTAAATTATAGGGTTATTGGCAAGAATAAAATTGTTCTTAATTAGTATAAATTATCAATCATTGTTTGTTTTAATATTATTTTGCAAAATAAATAGGGGATCGAGTTAGGATTGGAACAATTGGGATGTTAAGTTTTTTGTTCTCTTGCAGTCACGAGCCAAGTATAATCCACTAATTGTGTAGGCTTTTGGATGTAAAGTTTGATTTGGAATTTGGATAGGTCCTTTTTTCTCGTGACTTACTTCTTTTTTCTTTTTTTTTCAGTGGAGTTGTTCTCGTGATTTACTAAAAGTTTTAGAAGTGAAAAATAACAAAAGAAGAATAGGCTCCCTCACAAAATAGATGGGTATCGGGTGTCATTTTGAGAAATACGTATAGTAGCTTTTACGTGAATTCATTAGTTTTATTAAATGTTGAAACAATGCATTAAAAAACTTTAACCTTAAAGTTCGAAATTCTAAACTACTTTAGCTTAAAGAAAAGATTTGTTTTCCAATTTTAATTTTTAAATGGGAAAGAAAAACTTTTAACGAAATTTCGGAATAAATGACAAATTAATTAAGCCTAGTGTCCATGATATGATAATACAATAATACATTACCATATTTCATCCATCTTCTTTTTCTTTCTTTCTTTTTTTTTTTTTCTTTTTTTTTTAAGAGAGTTTTAATTTATAGCATCCGCTCCTAATAATAGATAATAGCTATTTATCATCAAATTAAGACATTAATCTATTTTTGGTGTAGGTGAGGATTAAACCCTCGATCTGTTATTCAATTATTAAAGACTTTACCAATTGAACTAACTGGAACCCACCTATTCCATCCATACTAATTGCGCAAGAAAGTTTTTTTGAAAATTACGTGTTTAAAATTTGTGATTAATACTATAATATAATAAGTTTTAGTTTCTTAATTTAAAATTTTGAATTAAGTAGTATTCAATTATATTATATTAATGCCTTAAAAAAAATAAATCCACGTTCCATTTTCCCATGAGTGCTTCAGCATCTCATTTACTTTTAATAATAAAAATGCAATTAAGTTTCTTTAATGATCCTCTCAAAAAAAAAAAAAAATTCTTTAATAAAGTTTACAAGCTTCCCATCAAAATAAATAAATCCATAAATAAATGAAAGTAAGTTTTTCATACTTACATTCATACACCAAAAACTGATTGATGTATTGATCTGATAATAAAGAGCTATCATCAGGAACGGACATTGTAGGTTAAAAGTCTCTAAAAAAAAAAAAAAAACAAACACTTGTCCATTTGGATGCCGCTGAAAACTGAAACCACTGTAGCAAAATAATTTTTAAATGTGTGAATAGTACCGTGAGACTCATTTTTAATGAAAAAGTTGATAAACAATACACAAGACCCACTGAAAAAGCATAATCTGCTCTTCTCAAAAAAAAAAAAAAAAAGTGTGAGACGCAGACTCAATATCCAAACGAGTACTTATTCGCCTCATCCTGTTGAAACCAGTTTACTAAATGGGCTTTGGCCCAAATTTGAGTTAGTCCAGTCCAGTTGAGTGTATATCTAAAAGTTGTAATATGTGACATAATCCTACTTTAAAAGTAGGAAAATATAGAATTTTTAAAGGTGAAATTAAACCCGTTTTAAGAATCTTGCTCAAGCGAAATTCAGTTGTGCTTAAGTGAAGGGGTCTACACAAGCGAGTGATAGTAGATGAACAAGCAAACTTTTTGTCTAATTTCAAAAAATTTCACTGAAAAATTTGCTTGAGTGAGATGCATTTTGTTTAAGTCAAATCATGACCTAAAGTCAGTGTAATTTTTTTTTAAAATAATTCAATAGTTACCGATAAATTGACAAAAAAAAAATTATCATTATTTAAAAAAAAAAAAACAATGTTTAAAAAAATTTCCTTTAATTTGACAAAAAATAATAATAATAATTGAGTGCATAAAGTGATCATTATGAAAAGTAAGTTTTAAACTACCTTGTAACCTACATAAAAGCATGGTAAATATAAATTGAGAGAGAGAGTGTGTGTGTGTATATATATATATATAAAAGATTGACACTTGGCATGAAATAAAGTGCGTTTAAAATATAAAAACACTTTGTTGTACACTCGAAGTTTGTCATATGAATTTGAAAGTAATTTAATTCATTTATAGAATATTCATAATTATAAAATAATTTATTGGTTCAATTTTATTGTATATTAAAATTATATTAAAAGTTCATATTGTAGATAATAATACTAACATATTGTAGATAATAATACTAATGAAATCACTCACCACTTAAGATGCAAATTCTCAAATATAAATATTTCTAGTGCTGGATTTATTACTAACACTGTGTACACTGAGGTGCAATTCATAATAAATATTTATTCATTACTTAATATGTTAGGTTTTATTCTTAAAATTTTATTTATTTAACTAAATTTCTTAGTAATTTAACTTTATTATTACTTTACATGCAACATGTACAACATCTACTCTTTTTTTTTCTTTTTTCTTTTTTTTCATTCTTTTATGGTAATAGTATCATTAGTGAACTTTGGATTTGGTAAATTTTATAATTTATGTATTATTTACTTTTATTTTTGAGCTTTTGTTATTTTTGTTCTCTTTTTTATATTAAAATGAAAACAAAGACAATATGATGACCCCTTTTTAAACCTAAACCCAATTTAACCCAATCCCCAATGATTTAAACCCAAATCTCATCGACCCGACTCATTTACCCATATCTAAATTCTCCCCCACCACCCCTCCCATAAACATGTTTAGTAAAACAATTAGGTATTGTTTTCTATTTTTAAGAATTTATAAACAATCAATATATATATATATATTTTTCCTGTCAGACCCTTTTAGATATACATCACTGTAAGATACATTTTTCCTTCTTCCCATGTATGTGTTAAAAATACTTAGTATTCTTTTAAAAAAAAAAAAAAAAAAAAAAAGTAGTTCTATCTCCTGCCTACTATATATTTTATTATCTCTATTGTTTGTATGACTAACGATGTTAGGATTGGGCTTGTCCTTTATGAACCCATCACATGAAGCCCATAAGCCATCCAAAGCCTTGGAAGATACCGTAGATACTTCTAAGCATTTCCCCATTCCAATTTTAACCCAATAAACAAGTCAGATCAAATTGAGTATTAAAAAGTTCATGATTAATTTTTTTTTTTTTAAATACTTGTCGAGTTTGAACTTATCAACAATATTAATTATAGATTCAAGCATGATTTAGTTTAGTGTCAAACAAGCTCTAACTTGTTCATGAGCTGTTTAATTAATGTATTGTTTTTTGATAAATTGTAAATATCACAACTAAAATTTTTATCCCTTCATAAATATATGTTAATAAATAAATTACAATTGAGATTATATGATTTGAATTCCTTAGATAAATAAGATATCAAATTAGTATATAACAAAAATCAAATTTAATTTAAATTTTTTTTGTAAGGCAATAACTAGAGTGATAATCAGCATTTAGGTTCCCCGAATTAGCACTTTGGTCATTCCAGAAGTATCGATTGGGATTGGTGGCCCCCATATTTTCATTGTGTTGTTTTTGTTGTTGTTGTTATTATTATTATTATTATTATTATTATTATTATTATTATTATTAGAGTAAATTCCATTAACCTCCCTTGAGGTTTGGAAAAATACCACTTAGGTCTAAGATATTTTAAAATTAACCAATTAGGTCCCTAAAAGACAACTTAATCTCTAATACCCCTAAACCCCATCCGTTACTATTTTTCTTTCCCTCATTTAGACTTGTCTCTTCTCTCTCATTCCACTCATTCTCTCTTAGATCTCTCTTCTCTCTCTTGCCCCATCTGTTTCTCTTTTTCACCCCACATCGCCACAATTCGTACCCACACCACTGCACAAAAGCCTCACTATATAGTCACAGCCATATTGGACTCCTCCACCCAATTCGAAAACCCACATTTGTACCATAAAATCACAAAACCAAGAAAACCCAATTAAACCCACAAGCCAAAACACCCACATAATAATAATAATAATAATAATAATAATAATTAATAAATAAATAAATCCAAACTTTCTCAAACCAAAGATTATCAAAACTCACCCAGCACAGCCTCGACCCTATTGGAAGCCTTGATCCCTCTAAACCCACCAAATTCAATGAAATCTTCATCAACCACAACTAGGTCCCACACCTTCCTCTTGTTGCAATGTTGCAGGGGCAAGAAAATTGGCCCCACCCTAGAATCCAAACCCTTATCATCAACATCAATTTCTTTCAAATCCTCAAAGTTGGACAAGGAAGACATAGAGGCCCTAGTGCCACAGACCTCACAGCCAAATCTGCTTCATTGTCTCTTGAAGAAGCACTATCCAAATCTGATGTGGCGGTTGGTTTGTTATGAGTTTTTTTTGGATTTGAGTTTTGTTGTAAGATTTGGGTTTTGTTGTTGTGGGTTTGGTTGTTGTGGGTTTGGCTAGGATTGGGTAAGGGGAAATAGGAGCAAATTTAAGGTTCGAGACAAAGATAAGTGAAGAGTGGTTTGAGGGAGAGGAATGAGAGAGAAGAGACTAAAGAGAGAAGAGACTGGGTAAGAAAAATGAGTAACGGAGGGGGTTACGAAGTTAGGGGTGTTAGGGATTAAATTGTCTTTTAGGGACCTAATTGGTTAATTTTAAAATATCGTGGACCTGAGTGATATTTGTCCAAATCTCAGGAGATGTTAATGGAATTTACCCTTATTATTATTATTATTATTATTGTTGTTGTTGTTGTTGTTGTTGTTGTTGTTATTAAGTTATTTTGTTATTTTGTTATTTTGAGGAGATACTTATGACCTTTAAACATTTTTTGGACTCTTTATTGATTGTGTTTTTTTTTTTTTTTTCTTTTTATGAAATCTTGATTGTGTTCTTCCACCATCATATGACAAGACTTTTGATTAACCAATCAAATATAAGCTTTTATAAGTCATGATTGAAGCACAGTTTTGTACACGGAAAAAGATTGATTCATCCTTTTTTTTTTTTTTTTTTTTTTTTATGAAAGATCAATTCATCCTTACTTGCACAATGACTACTTATGGTATGAATTTTGAGGTTAAGGTCATTTATGGAATTTTGGCTTGGATAAAATTATTATTTTTCCCTTAGTACTTAATATGTTGAAAAACTAAAATTAATTGTCCTAACGTGGGGTGTCTACAACATGGAACAACCTTGCTATTGAATATGATTCATAGCTGGGTTCATAAATGGCAACTTGATACCAAAGGAACCATGCACATTCATGAAAGAAAACTCGGTGATGTGCTTTCCCAAATATTATGAGTTTGTAGAGCTCGGCCATAGTATGATGTTTCTTAGTACCATCAAACCCAACATATTGGACTAACGAGTTCTAACAATATAATCTCGAACTACCTTTCTTATGTTTTTTTTTTTCTTCTTCTTCTTCTTCTTTTAATAAAACTTTGCCATGTTATTTCTTGCATATATGTTTCTATCCATCATGTTTATGAATCATATGATTTTAGTCTGTCCATCATATGTAGCAAACACGTGAATAACTCAAGAATCAATTTGTAATCTTAGAGTTATTCGAGGACCACAATCATAACAATATCATTTTTTTACAATTATTTTATATAGCAAATTATATTGTCTGTCACAATATAATTGTGTCAAAATTATGCTACAAAATATTGTGATGTTAGATTTTTTTGGTTTTTCTATCCAAAAAAGAGAGTGACAAGGGGATTTCATAAATGGCCCACTTAAAAAGTTATAGTTGATTATGTGGTCCAATGTTAGGGAGACAACATTTCACCTCCATACCTCCTCCATATTTATCTCCACTACTAGAGGCCCAGTTCTGAGAGACACGCACTTTGCACGCGCAAAGAACTGCGAGTGGGGGAAGCTCGTGAGAATAATCGAAAAAAGAAAAACAAAGCGAAGTGGGAAGAGATTCGGTGGAGGTCTAAATTGGGGAACTGAGTGGGCAGCACGTGCCACTTACCTCGATTCATTGACACGCGTCAGCGTCTATATTGAGGCTCCTTAACCCGTGTAGCGTAGGAGTTAGGACCGACACCCACCCCGCACTAAAAAGGGTGACGTCTAGGTTAAAGGGCTCATCTCCACTATCTTGTGTTCATGACAATCTAAATGAGGGAAGCAAAAACAGTAAAAAGCTGGTTTTGTTGACCAATGGAGTTCCGTTTTTCAACACTTGGAATTTTTATGACCTTATGGTGGATAGGGAGATTCATTGTCCCTTTAAAGTGAAATGAAGGACTTAGAAACGTAAAGCATGACTAAAACTTCTAGCACACTCCTATCACTAAGCATGAAGGATTACACAAAAACTCTAGATATTTAGATCAATTCCAAATTAATTACGGTTTATTTAATTTTGAGTTAATCTAACAATTAGATCCAATTATCAGGATGATAAATAAATTCACATCAACATGCATTGAATAACACAAATAACAACAAAACCACATAAAATCACAATTATTATAACATACAAATGTGTTATCGAAGAGGAAATTTGAGCATGGAGCATAAAAGCCTCTTTACAATCTCACCATTTAAAATTATATAATAGATAGTTGCAGTGTATTTTACATACAAAATCCTCCAAGTTAAGACACAAACGATGTACTTGATCCCTTCAAATCTCTTGTTATAGCAACTAACTCCACAAGTCTTTTCTCCACTCTAGGTCTAGATTTGTAGTTGAGCTCCAATTGCAAACTCCAAGTCGATCTCCTTGGTTATTTAGTGATTGCTCCAATACTTCCCAAGCTCCAATCACACAATAACTTAAAAGGTTGGTTCGTGTATGATGGATTTGATCTACTCTTGAAGAGAGCAATTGAGAGAGGGAGAAGATAGAGAGATAGGTATGGGTTTTACTCTAGGATTTATGAGTTCTCTCTAAATCTTCATATAGGAATTAATTCTCTATATCAAATTCGTGGGAGATGAGGCTTATATAAGTTGTACAATAGAGAATTTGGAAATAAAATTCTCTTAGGTTCAGTGAAGGTCTCCCCTTCAAAATGCGAGGTAGGGAAAAGACAAATTTACTATTCTAACTGAATTTCAAATTTGAACTTCGCCTCTTGCCTTGAAGTTCATAGGAGTGAAGTATATCAACACATAACTTCAATTTCAACTCTTGAGTGCTTCACCTCACCAACTTAATACAAATGAAATCCCACAAACTTACATGAAAAATCATAGAGTTTAAGATAAAAAAAAAAATTACGTCAAATTTGTCATGGAATTAGGCCAAATTAACTATAAGACCTAACAAAACATGATTCTCTTCATTACAAATAAAATTTTATTTTTTGAATTGAGCTTGTGTAGAGTATCATATCATTTAAAATTTAAATAATACGGTATCAGATATATATTTAGATATATAAAATTTAATTTAAACAATAAAATTAATATACATTCAAATTTATAGGAGTAATATTTTATTTTAACACTCAAATAAATCAATTTTAATTAGAAAGAATAAATTCTAGTACTTCTATTCTTGAAGACAGGAATTAAGGTCTTTAAAAAAAAAATTAGGACAGGAAAATTCTAATGCACATTCTAAAATACCGTGGCCATCATGTATAAAAGCTATCATTTTACGCACTTATGGATTCTTGGGAACCTTTGTTAACCATGTATCAATTTAATATAAAAAGATGATCATATTTAAATCTTTCCCAAAAGGAAACATGAAAAATGATACACGTGTCCAATAACTAAATCAAGACTTGTATAATTAATTAAGGATGGTAGGAACCATAATCTTTTTTAAACATTTAGTTGGATATAATTAATTATAAACATTGACTTAATATTGGATAACACTTATTCGTTTGTTATATTGATAAAAAATTCTAATGAAGCGTGCAATGATATTTGGATGAATACATGTTACGAATTTAATACTCTAATTTCATATGCATATGATGTTTTATCACTTCTAAAATCCATTTGACCAGCCTAATTTTGGCTTGGGGTGGTTATCTTTGGTTTTTTGCCATCCTTAAGATCAAAGGTCGGTGAAGTTGAAGAAAGAAAAAGAAAGCAAGTTTAAAATCCAATTAGAGAAAAAAGAACTCGTCACAACACCCATGCCTAATGCCTCACCCTTACGTGTTAATCTTTCCAATTTTAAGCAGTTCTTTATACACAGATCGAGCACCATAGAATAGAATACGGTCCCTCCATTTTCCCTTTCAAGCAAACAGAGTGTGCCACTTGTACACACACACACACACACACATATATATATATATATATATATTTGAAACCGTACATATATTATATACAAATACACACTAATCACAAAAACAACATAAAGAAGCCACAACAGATTACATCTCCAGGCCCCAAGGACAAGGCGAACTTGAATCTAGTCAGAAGTCAGAAGTGAAAAAATAGGTTTCAAACTTCTAGGGAGATCTTGTTTCACTAGAATACTACAGTTCATTACTTTAAAATATAAAGAAAGATTAGTACGTTTTGGAGGACTCATGAAAATGTGACTTGTCCTAGTATTTTGTTTTCTATCTAAACTTCATGCCAACATTTTTTATCTAACACGATCTCTTCTTTTTTTCTTTTTTTTCTTTTTTTTTTTTTGCTGAAAACATCTAACACGATCTTTAAATGTTATCAATTCAGTTGATTTTATTCGGCCTTCATGCAAGTAAGAATGATCGAATAAATGTAATTAGTTTCTAGACTGATCCTCGATCGTCTCTCAATCAATCGAGAAAAGATTGTTGATCGTTTCTTGACTATGGCTCTCTAGATTAAGAAACGGAAAACCTAATTCTTAATTAGACCCATTAAGTCTGTTGATGGCATGTTAATTGTGCCTACTTGTCCAACTATATAAGGCTCCCTAAAAGTCAATTAAAAGAAATTAGAATGAGCATCGCCATGAATCTAAGAAGATCAAAACTTTAAACCTCTCTATTTCGACAAATACTGAGTTCACAAAAGCAAATTTGAAGAACGATTACTTCAATTGGTGATCAAAGGCTGAAGCCACATAGCCTTCCTATTTCACAACATAGAAGAAATCTTTATAGAGATTCTGGAAGTTACAGATGTGGTTAGCGCAAAGAAATTCAAACTAGAAGAGTCCAAACAATTTAAAGTAAATTGTGTGGTCGCATCCGTAATTATCACTTGGTAGCATATAGGAATATACTAATGAATTTTATTTTTTTGGAGTTAGGGTTTAATTCTCGATGTGTTTGTGTGTGTGTGTTTTTTTTCCCTTTGAATGTTTCCAATAGTTTTTCACTTCATTAACAAATCATTTGTGTCATTTTTTATTTATTATTATGTGATATTTTTATGTTGTAGTAATTAATTATAACTCAATTGGAATCCATAATTGATTAATGTGCAAAGTTTATTTAATTCCGTTAAAATCAATGAACTGGATCTAAATTGCATTTTCAAATATTACATAGACAATCAGCAAGAAAAGAAAAGATATAAATTTTAGACAATTTAGTGTGCAATTGGGAGCATAGTTCTCAGAACCGGACCGGACCGGGAGGTCGGACCGTGAAAATCGTGAACCGTGATGAAAACCGGTTTTTTAAGCATAAAGAACCGGGCATATGTGGCAATTCCGTGAACCCCTAAAACCGGGGTTGGACCGTACGAACCGGTCAAGAACCGTGCGGTCCAACCCTTTAACAATTTTTTTTTTTTTTATAAAAACAACTTAACACAACTTTATTCTACTTAATTAAATTATCCATCTCTTACAAGGAATAAAAAAAATTATAATTAAAATCCTTCAAAGATATTCAACTTTACTTCAAAAATTAATCATAAATTTTAATGTTTTCATGGTTATTATTTTATTTTATTAACTTTCTTATTTAATTATTAAATATATGCTTGAAAATCATTAAATTTCCCTCACATATATANTAGTGTTAGTGATGAAGAGAGAGCTAGTGGAAACCTGTAATACAAAGCCTATTTATGAAGGTCTAAGATCTCGGTGCATGCCACGTCAAAGTGAAACCGCAACAGTACAAGAGCTACGTGGCAGTTCCAAGAGCCAGTTGGCAGCTTCTTAAGGTGCGATCATGCAAAGTAGCTGTTTTTCTCTGATGATTCTTTCTCTTTCTTAAGTAAGAGGGAGAAAAAAAAGTTTTGGAAAGGGAAAGTGAGAAGCCGGGTGCCATTATTACTTTCATAACTCAGCAAGCTCATAAGAAGGGATAAAGTAAGAGAGCGATCTAGAGAGATAGAGAGGAACTTTCATCGGGATTGGGATGAGGGGAGACTTTGGGATTGAGAGAGTGGGGAGGGTGTGGAGCAATTACTACAGGACATGACTTACATTCGGTATCTTAAATACAGATTGTCAGATTCGGCAAAAGATATGGCGAGTAATACGAAGATATATATGTAGTGTTTTTTTTTTTTTTGAAGAAAATATGTAAGTACGTGGTGTACGATGCGACTCAGTCAGCTTTCATATATGCTAAAAGCATATTACAAATATATACTAAATATATTTATATTTGCTAAATATCTATTTAATATATTTAATACAAAATAAATTTATATATTAATATGTGTGGTGCGGTTTTAATATATTTTTAATCGATAGTAATATATAGTTCATATATATATGGGTACGGTGTGATGTCCTTTTTCTTAATATTGAATGGCAAACCGCACTGCTTTGTGCGGTGCGGTTACTCAATTTTACAGGTAGTTTTGGTTGGTTTAGATGCAGTTTAAGCGGTTTTTTGAATAATCTCATATATGTTGATTGCAATATTCATATGAGATATATCTATCTAATTAATGTAATTTTAAGCAATAAAACAATCAGTGCTTTTGATAGCTTATTTACATAGTATTTATAAATTAAAAAATTTAAACTTTTAAGTTAAAAGTATTTCAAAAAGTTAAAGGTTAGTTTATATAAACAATGCTGAATGATTTGCAAAAAAGCTACTCAAGAACTCCCAATTGCACACTAAATTGTCTAAAATTTATATCTTTTCTTTTCTTGCTGATTGTCTATGTAATATTTGAAAATGCAATTTAGATCCAGTTCATTGATTTTAGCGGAATTAAATAGACTTTGCACATTAATCAATTATGGATTCCAATTGAGTTATAATTAATTACTACAACATAAAAATATCACATAATAATAAATAAAAAATGACAAATGATTTGTTAATGAAGTGAAAAACTATTGGAAACATTCAATGGGAAAAAAAACACACGCACACACACAAAGTCACAAACACATCGAGAATTAAAGTATTAAACCCTAACTCCAAAAAAATAAAATTCATTAGTATATTCCTATATGCTACCAAGTGATAATTACGGATGTGACCACACAATTTACTTTAAATTGTTTGGACTCTTCTAGTTTGAATTTCTTTGCGCTAACCACATCTGTAACTTCCAGAATCTCTATAAAGATTTCTTCTATGTTGTGGAATAGGAAGGCTATGTGGCTTCAGCCTTTGATCACCAATTGAAGTAATCGTTCTTCAAATTTGCTTTTGTGAACTCAGTATTTGTCGAAATAGAGAGGTTTAAAGTTTTGATCTTCTTAGATTCATGGCGATGCTCTCTCTAATTTCTTTTAATTGACTTTTAGGGAGCCATATATAGTTGGACAAGTAGGCACAATTAACATGCCATCAACAGACTTAATGGGTCTAATTAAGAATTAGGTTTTACGTTTCTTAATCTAGAGAGCCATAGTCAAGAAGCGATCAACAATTTTTTCTCGATTGATTGAGAGACGATCGAGGATCAGCCTAGAAACTAATTACATTTATTCGATCATTCTTACTTGCATGAAGGCCGAATAAAATCAACTGAATTGATAACATTTAAAGATCGTGTTAGATGTTTTCAAAAAAAAAAAAAAAAAAAAAAAAAAAAGAGACCGTGTTAGATAAAAAATGTTGACATGAAGTTTAGATAGAAAACAAAATACTAGGACAAGTCACATTTTCATGAGTCCTCCAAACCGTACTAATCTTTCTTTATATTTTAAAGTAATGAACTGTAGTATTCTAGTGAAACAAGATCTCCCTAGAAGTTTGAAACCTATTTTTTCACTTCTGACTTCTGACTAGATTCAAGTTCGCCTTGTCCTTGGGCCTGGAGATGTAATCTGTTGTGGCTTCTTTATGTTGTTTTTGTGATTAGCGTGTATTTATATATAATATATGTACGGTTTCAAATATATATATATATATGTGTGTGTGTGTGTGTGTACAAGTGGCACACTCTGTTTGCTTGAAAGGGAAAATGGAGGGACGTATTCTATTCTATGGTGCTCGATCTGTGTATAAAGAACTGCTTAAAATTGGAAAGATTAACACGTAAGGGTGAGGCATTAGGCATAGGTGTTGTGACGAGTTCTTTTTTCTCTAATTGGATTTTAAACTTGCTTTCTTTTTCTTTCTTCAACTTCACCGACCTTTGATCTTAAGGATGGCAAAAAACAAAGATAACCACCCCAAGCCAAAATTAGGCTGGTCAAATGGATTTTAGAAGTGATAAAACATCATATGCATATGAAATTAGAGTATTAAATTCGTAACATGTATTCATCCAAATATCATTGCACGCTTCATTAGAATTTTTTATCAATATAACAAACGAATAAGTGTTATCCAATATTAAGTCAATGTTTATAATTAATTATATCCAACTAAATGTTTAAAAAAGATTATGGTTCCTACCATCCTTAATTAATTATACAAGTCTTGATTTAGTTATTGGACACGTGTATCATTTTTCATGTTTCCTTTTGGGAAAGATTTAAATATGATCATCTTTTTATATTAAATTGATACATGGTTAACAAAGGTTCCCAAGAATCCATAAGTGCGTAAAATGATAGCTTTTATACATGATGGCCACGGTATTTTAGAATGTGCATTAGAATTTTCCTGTCCTATTTTTTTTTTAAAGACCTTAATTCCTGTCTTCAAGAATAGAAGTACTAGAATTTATTCTTTCTAATAAAATTGATTTATTTGAGTGTTAAAATAAAATATTACTCCTATAAATTTGAATGTATATTAATTTTATTGTTTAAATTAAATTTTATATATCTAAATATATATCTGATACCGTATTATTTAAATTTTAAATGATATGATACTCTACACAAGCTCAATTCAAAAAATAAAATTTTATTTGTAATGAAGAGAATCATGTTTTGTTAGGTCTTATAGTTAATTTGGCCTAATTCCATGACAAATTTGACGTAATTTTTTTTTTATCTTAAACTCTATGATTTTTCATGTAAGTTTGTGGGATTTCATTTGTATTAAGTTGGTGAGGTGAAGCACTCAAGAGTTGAAATTGAAGTTATGTGTTGATATACTTCACTCCTATGAACTTCAAGGCAAGAGGCGAAGTTCAAATTTGAAATTCAGTTAGAATAGTAAATTTGTCTTTTCCCTACCTCGCATTTTGAAGGGGAGACCTTCACTGAACCTAAGAGAATTTTATTTCCCAAATTCTCTATTGTACAACTTATATAAGCCTCATCTCCCACGAATTTGATATAGAGAATTAATTCCTATATGAAGATTTAGAGAGAACTCATAAATCCTAGAGTAAAACCCATACCTATCTCTCTATCTTCTCCCTCTCTCAATTGCTCTCTTCAAGAGTAGATCAAATCCATCATACACGAACCAACCTTTTAAGTTATTGTGTGATTGGAGCTTGGGAAGTATTGGAGCAATCACTAAATAACCAAGGAGATCGACTTGGAGTTTGCAATTGGAGCTCAACTACAAATCTAGACCTAGAGTGGAGAAAAGACTTGTGGAGTTAGTTGCTATAACAAGAGATTTGAAGGGATCAAGTACATCGTTTGTGTCTTAACTTGGAGGATTTTGTATGTAAAATACACTGCAACTATCTATTATATAATTTTAAATGGTGAGATTGTAAAGAGGCTTTTATGCTCCATGCTCAAATTTCCTCTTCGATAACACATTTGTATGTTATAATAATTGTGATTTATGTGGTTTTGTTGTTATTTGTGTTATTCAATGCATGTTGATGTGAATTTATTTATCATCCTGATAATTGGATCTAATTGTTAGATTAACTCAAAATTAAATAAACCGTAATTAATTTGGAATTGATCTAAATATCTAGAGTTTTTGTGTAATCCTTCATGCTTAGTGATAGGAGTGTGCTAGAAGTTTTAGTCATGCTTTACGTTTCTAAGTCCTTCATTTCACTTTAAAGGGACAATGAATCTCCCTATCCACCATAAGGTCATAAAAATTCCAAGTGTTGAAAAACGGAACTCCATTGGTCAACAAAACCAGCTTTTTACTGTTTTTGCTTCCCTCATTTAGATTGTCATGAACACAAGATAGTGGAGATGAGCCCTTTAACCTAGACGTCACCCTTTTTAGTGCGGGGTGGGTGTCGGTCCTAACTCCTACGCTACACGGGTTAAGGAGCCTCAATATAGACGCTGACGCGTGTCAATGAATCGAGGTAAGTGGCACGTGCTGCCCACTCAGTTCCCCAATTTAGACCTCCACCGAATCTCTTCCCACTTCGCTTTGTTTTTCTTTTTTCGATTATTCTCACGAGCTTCCCCCACTCGCAGTTCTTTGCGCGTGCAAAGTGCGTGTCTCTCAGAACTGGGCCTCTAGTAGTGGAGATAAATATGGAGGAGGTATGGAGGTGAAATGTTGTCTCCCTAACATTGGACCACATAATCAACTATAACTTTTTAATGGGCCATTTATGAAATCCCCTTGTCACTCTCTTTTTGGATAGAAAAACCAAAAAAATCTAACATCACAATATTTTGTAGCATAATTTTGACACAATTATATTGTGACAGACAATATAATTTGCTATATAAAATAATTGTAAAAAAATGATATTGTTATGATTGTGGTCCTCGAATAACTCTAAGATTACAAATTGATTCTTGAGTTATCACGTGTTTGCTACATATGATGGACAGACTAAAATCATATGATTCATAAACATGATGGATAGAAACATATATGCAAGAAATAACATGGCAAAGTTTTATTAAAAGAAGAAGAAGAAGAAGAAAAAAAAAAACATAAGAAAGGTAGTTCGAGATTATATTGTTAGAACTCGTTAGTCCAATATGTTGGTGTTGATGGTACTAAGAAACATCATACTATGGCCGAGCTCTACAAACTCATAATATTTGGGAAAGCACATCACCGAGTTTTCTTTCATGAATGTGCATGGTTCCTTTGGTATCAAGTTGCCATTTATGAACCCAGCTATGAATCATATTCAATAGCAAGGTTGTTCCATGTTGTAGACACCCCACGTTAGGACAATTAATTTTATTTTTTCAACATATTAAGTACTAAGGGAAAATAATAATTTTATCCAAGCCAAAATTCCATAAATGACCTTAACCTCAAAATTCATACCATAAGTAGTCATTGTGCAAGTAAGGATGAATTGATCTTTCATAAAAAAAAAAAAAAAAAAAAAAAAAAAAAAAAAAAAAAAGGATGAATCAATCTTTTCCGTGTACAAAACTGTGCTTCAATCATGACTTATAAAAGCTTATATTTGATTGGTTAATCAAAAGTCTTGTCATATGATGGTGGAAGAACACAATCAAGATTTCATAAAAAGAAAAAAAAAACACAATCAATAAAGAGTCCAAAAAATGTTTAAAGGTCATAAGTATCTCCTCAAAATAACAAAATAACAAAATAACTTAATAACAACAACAACAACAACAACAACAACAACAATAATAATAATAATAATAATAAGGGTAAATTCCATTAACATCTCCTGAGGTTGGCAAATATCACTCAGGTCCACGATATTTTTAAAATTAACCAATTAGGTCCCTAAAAAGACAATTTAATCCCTAACACCCCTAACTTCGTAACCCCTCCGTTACTCATTTTTCTTACCCAGTCTCTTCTCTCTTTAGTCTCTTCTCTCTCATTCTCTCCCTCAAACCACTCTTCACTTATCTTTGTCTCTAACCTTAAATTTGCTCCTATTTCCCCTTACCCAATCCTAGCAAACCCACACAACCAAACCCACAACAACAAAACCCAAATCTTACAATAAAACTCAAATTCAAAAAAACTCATAACAAACCACCGCCACATCAGATTTGATAGTGCTTCTTCAAGAGACAATGAAGCAGATTTGGCTGTGAGGTCTGTGGCACTAGGGCCTCTATGTCTTCCTTGTCCAACTTTGAGGATTTGAAAGAAATTGATGTTGATGATAAGGGTTTGGATTCTAGGGTGGGGCAATTTTCCCCTGCAACATTGCAACAAGAGGAAGGTGTGGGACTAGTTGGTGTTGATAAAGATTTCATTGAATTGTGGGTTTAAAGGGATCAAGGCTTCCAATAGGTCGAGGCTGTGCTGGGTGAGTTTTGATAATCTTTGGTTTGAGAAAGTTTGGATTATATTTTATTAATTATTATTATTATTATTATATATGGTGTTTTGGCTTGTGGGTTTAATTGGGTTTCTTGTTTTGTGATTTTATGGTACAAATGTGGGTTTTCGAATTTGGAGGAGTCCAATATGGCTGTGATATATAGTGAGGCTTTTGTGCAGTGGTGTGGGTATGAATTGTGGCGATGTGGGGTGAAAAAGAGAAACAGATGGGCAAGAGAACGAGAGAAGAGCAATCTAAGAGAAATGAGTGGAATAGAGAGACTAGCTCTCTCTTCATCACTAACACTACTCATAACTTTCAAACTCTCTATCTCTCCCCTTTTGTCTCATAACTCATACCCACGATCATACTATTCACTCTATTTCCTTTCCTTAGAGGAAAAAAAAAAAAAAAAAAGCAAAAGGAAATAATGCCAGGATTTGATGTCGAAACTCCCAATGGAGATTCATCAAACGGCCCAAGATTTTCTAGAGATAGCTCTCGAAATACGCGTGACTTGCCATCTTTATCGTCTCCTTGTTTTCCTATTACTCTCAAGGTAACACGTATAAAGAGAAAAAAGTCCATATCTAATGATTTAGGTATGTTTTAATGGAACATATCATTTTCTAAAAAAAAAAAAAAAAAAATTTCTAAATCCGACAGTATAGCGATATTAATTCTTCAAGATCTAACAATACAGTGATAAGAGTCAATATTATCAATAGTTCAATATTTGATGATTTTATTTCCTGGATGTACAGCAGCAACAGTAAAACCAAGTCAATCCATAGTCATGATTGAGTTGGCCAAATCTTTGACCTCGTTAACATTTTTCTTTTGCTGTTCATGCAGTTCATGGACGTGTGTTACCAAGTGAAGATAGAGAACAAGCAAAAAAAGCGCAACTTTGATTTCAATCGCATGTTTTGTGATGGACCCACACAAACAGTCGATCAAGAACGAACAATCCTGAATGGGATCACAGGCATGGTGTCCCCAGGACAAATCCTAGCCGTCCTAGGCCCATCAGGGAGTGGCAAATCAACGTTCCTCAATGCTCTTTCAGGCAGACTCCACCATGGTCATGGCCTCACAGGAACAATCCTCGCCAACGGTGCTAAACTCAGCAAAACCGTGCTGAGAAGAACCGGCTTTGTGACCCAAGACGATGTTCTCTACCCTCACTTGACTGTGCGTGAAACCCTAGTCTTCTGCTCTTTACTTCGCTTACCAAACTCTTTGACAAAAGAAGAGAAAGCGTCAATGGCTGAGTCGGTGATTTCTGAGCTGGGTTTGGTGAAATGCCAAAACACAATCGTAGGGAACAGTTTCATACGTGGGATTTCTGGTGGAGAGAGAAAGAGAGTGAGCATAGCTAATGAGATGCTGATTAACCCTAGTTTGCTCATATTGGATGAACCCACGTCGGGTTTGGACTCAACCGGGGCACACCGGTTGGTCACCACGTTGGGGTCATTGGCTCAAAAGGGCAAGACCATAGTAACTTCCATGCACCAACCATCTAGCCAAGTTTACCAGATGTTTCACTCAGTCTTGCTTCTCTCAGAAGGGAGGTGCTTGTACTTTGGGAAAGGCAGTGAGGCTCTCGGCTACTTTGACTCCGTCGGCTTTTCGCCGTCTTTTGCCATGAACCCTGCGGATTTCCTGCTTGATCTCGCTAATGGTACGTTATATTAAGATTTTATTTCCTGTCACATTGAATTTTTTTTATAATATTTAATCTGAAGCATTAAATATTTAAGTTATTTCAAATAGAGAGGATGTTAATATCTGTCGGTTGAGTTAACTAGGTTTTAGTTTGGTGTGGCTAACATGATTGTTGAATTTATTTAAGGTCTATAGTTTTTGATCCAAAAGTAAAAGCAAGGTTGGCCAGCTCCACCTTTTGAATGAACGTTTGTTTGTGTGTGTCTATTTTTTTTAATGCAAGTAGTTTACACTCTTCTATTAGGAAGAGTGTACCTTTTTGACTTCGTTTTCCCCTCTTTTTGTTTGGTTTGTTTTGTTTTGAGGGCATTTTGTAGCACTAGTTATAAGGTGGGCAATATAATGGCAATTATGGCTAACGTGATCCCTTAGTAGGGCAATGTCCCACGCCACACAAAGGCACAAAACTATGTGACTACTTCTCCATACTTAAGATTTCAGTTGTGTTGGTCATTATCACTGACCAGCTTGGTCCCTAAAGAACCCAAATGATGGGCCACACTGATCTTGGTTTGTGTCACATTGATGGTGCATTGATTATCTCCTTTTGCCACAACATTGGCCTGGCTAGGGGTGTGATAGTGTAACTTGGCATTCTTCATGTCATGCTCTAATAACTTTTAATCAGTATATATAATTTATTTCTTTCTACCCTTTTATTTAATTTCTAATTACTATACTTCCAATTAAATGAACCCCTGACAAATCCAGTGGGGTGTCGGTAGTGAATGAACGGTACTGGCTTGTGGTGTTGGTGTTGGTGGCAGTGATGGAGGGCTTTATAAATTTATAATTTTTTTTTATTATAAAAATTCAAATGAAATGGAAAGGCAAAGCCTTTTAGGAACTGTGGTGGATAGAATCGATTACACGCGTACTAGGCTTTGATTTTATTTCCATATTGAGTATTTTTGGTTGGAAAAAAAATTTCTTGATGCACACTTCACGTGTCCTCTTTGCTGTAATAATTCCATTTTCCTTATACAAAGGAACACGTGTCCTCTTTCCTTGAGTTTGACGGTCTTCAACTTTTCTTTATTTATTTATTTTTTGCCCTTTTGGCCTCCTCGATTTGACTCGTTATGCTCCAATCCTTCCTATTCTTTTTAGCTTTATTAATGAATTTATCCCACTATCTTCTTTTGTGCGTAGTGTCATCCACTGCCCATCAGCCACAGGATTAGCAATAGCCTCTGCCTTGGTGCCTCCTTTAATTTAGACATTGTGATTATCTAAGATTCCAATCTTGCTTGTATAATTGAGTGATTTTTATTCTCACTTTACATGATATGAAATATCATTAATTAAATTTATAGTAAAATCTACTATTTATATTCATATGAGAGGAGAAGAAGAATGACGTAGTTCAACGGATTAACACTAAAAAAAATCCAAGATTTAGATATTTTTTCCCCCAACTATTGAATATAGACTTTGTGCTTATGTACACGGTGAATGAATTGGAGGATTTGAATTCCATTTAGAAACCTATAAAGGAATAACAAAAGTTTTAAAAGCCAAGAAATTAAGGGGCTGCTCTATGCGGGTGGCAGTTCGCCACTGTTTTGAAGCTTTCATTTACAATGGATGAGAATTAATGTGTCAATCCAATAAAATAAGAAATATATTTTAAAAAATAATCTTTAAAATGCAATTGTACTGAATCTTTTTAAGTTTTATGAGGTAGAGCTTGCTTTAGCATTCCTCCGATTCCATTCCATTTACTACATATATAGTAAATAGCTTACCGTACAAGAGGCTGAGTTTTGGATTTATTTTTGTTTTGGAAATGTTGGAGGGGAAGCTTGCAATATGCGAATAATTTTTGATGCCTTTAAAAGCATTTTTCCAATAGGGATTTTTATGGATGGAATATGGGTCCCAACATACCCCAATTTATAGACCATGGAACCTACAGTCATGTCCCTTGTCTCGGAATACAAATGACTGTATGAGCTTTGGACAGTCCAAAGATTTATCTTCTTACCTAGGTAGTCGTAGAGGTAGTGGCAATGTTATTATTTATTGTCGGTTTGTTAATATATGCCCTTAAGGCACACATTAATAATTTATTTTTAGAAACATTTTATAAGAAATTAAAAAATCTGTCAAAAAAGTTAGTAACCTTTTCATTTCTTCGTAAAAAGTTTTCTAAAATGATTTACTAATATATTCTCTAAAGGCAATGATTTACCTAGGTGGTCGTAGATGTAGTGGCCGGCAGTGTTATTATTCGTGGCAGTGTTATTATTCATTATCAGGTTTGGTTAATATATACTTTTAAGGCATATATTAATAATTTATTTTTGGAAACATTTTATAGGGAATTGAAAAATCTGTCAAGAAAGTTAATAATTTTTTCATTTCTTCATAAAATGTTTTCAAAAATGATTTACTAATATATTTCCTAAACGCACACATTAATAAAACCCTTAGAATAATTGAAGGTAAATAAATTCATGGTACAAGGTCTATTAAATATTTCAAATCAAATGGTTGAAATCCTTGAGCCACAATTTAGAGTTACGTACTAAGCCCGCGTTTCTAACAAGTCACATCATTTGTTAGGTGATAAACCACCGCAGAGTGAATCAAGTCTCTGGCAGTATACAATTGCCTAGGTTTTGATTTGAGTGTAACTCTTTGACACAAATGCCTCCTATAATGAAAGTTGGTGTCATTTTTTGAATGTCTTGGTGGATATGTCACTTAGTACAGTTGAGAATTAAATAATGCATACAAGACTGTAGAATAAGTGCTCTTTGACTAGGTTCCTCAACTAATGCATACACAAATATAAGGGGGGTTGTCTCTTAACTTCCCTTTATTTTATTCTTGGACACAATAATTATCAAGTGGATTGTAGTAGAGAGGCCGACGATGAATTAGTTAAAGTTGTGTTTTGATATGGGTTTCGGCATCATCATGTTTGTTTCAAGAATTTTTTTTTTTTTTATAAATTTTTTAAAAAAGAAAAAACCTTGAAAAGTATCTAAGAGGAAATATTATTATTTCCCAATTTTTCCAATTGTTTGGCTTGGGCAAGGATTATTATTGCTTTTCCTATAATTTACAAATTGTAAGAAATAGTTCATAAGGCTTTAGTTCTTTTGTCCTTTGGGGAGATTTTTCTTTGGATAAGTTTAGAGTTATTGGCAATATATAATCTTTAACTAGTGTTCATGGTTTGTGCCAAATGGGGTAACAATATCTACTGGTAGCGAAGCATTCAATCGCATCCAAGAAATTACTTAATGGGATTCCATAGGTTTGCATTAGGAGCATTTTAAACTATAGAAAAAAACATACAAGAGGACAAAGATTAGCGTCATTAATAATCAGCTAATTGACCTTTTTGCTGTGTGACATTGTGATGGGGAATGCACTCATAGGATAGGACCCCTAGATTTCTTTCAATTTCATTGTTGTTTGCTGTTTTGACCACTGATTTTGTGCTATTTCTTGTATCACTAATAATTAAGCTAAGGTAAGTGGTAATTCTATGAAAAGATGAGTGGCCAGCATAAATATACTCCTCGTCAGAAGTGGAGAACACAGTGATTTGTGGACAGAGATTTTTTTTTTTTACTGGACCAAGGAGATTTAAGGCAAAGGGATGATATGAAATAAAGGTGGATCGAGCTAGGCAATGCTCAATATATATTTTAGAGGACTACGGAAGATAATAATATTAAGGTGGCTGACGCACTTGTTAAGCAAGGATCTAACTTAGATTTTAACTTAGATTATTTTTGTAATATTGTTGTGCGTAGTTAATTAATTTTAGCTTAAATTATCAAATCATTTTCATTTTTATTTATTATTTTTTTATACGGTTTTAATTTACATGCATATATATATATATATTTTTAAACTAATTTACATGCATATTTTTCATATAAAATAACAGTTGCACACATATATGATCATTTTTAGACATATACCATATTATTTTACATCCAACCCACTTTTAATGCTATAAATTTTATTTTTTTTATTTATTTTTTGGGATCGGACCCCGAAAAGAGATTCTACAATTTAACACTATCTTATATATTTGTAATCTGAATGGAAAATTATTTTATTTTACTTCTTCATAATATAAATTATTGTGTTTGGTGATTGGAAAACGATCTTCTAGAATATAGAAAAAGTAACTGGTGTTTCCGTTGTGGTCACTTAGCTAGGATGGAAAAATAAATAGTATTCTAAAATTTGTACTGCATGTAACGGAAACAGTACTAGATATCACCTCCCTAAGATGTCCCATGCAAACTTTTATTACACCTGTTAAGAGTTAAGACTAGATAGTAGATACTGCACGTCCTCTACTTCCTGGTTAGACTTATTAGGACCCATGTTGAAGAGCAACACGTGTTTGGTTGCTTTGAATTGAACTCCATCATAGTTCTTCTTCCAAAGCAACCAAAAGGTTTTAAAGTTTTGTTAGCTTTGGTTTGAAAATTGAAAAGAAATCAAAAAACTTATAAAAAAAAAAAATTAAAGAGTTTCGTGTGACAAAGATAAACAAAAAGTGTGGTCGCCCTAACTCTAGGGCCTCACCACCAACTGTTGAGTGGATTCCCACCATACTTTACCACTTACATTGGTCAGCTTTTGTTTAGTAACCTTTTTTCCTGTTGTTGTGCTATTTATTTGCTCCTACACGTCACTAATTAAGTCTTACACCATTAATCAACTAATAATTCTTTATTTTCAATTTATTATTATTGTGCATTTCCTGCCAATTGTCCTTTTCCTTGTCCTTGTTTTTATATTTTATTCTAAAGATAGATGTTGCATGTGCTCATGTACATTTATCTAGCAACTTACCGTAATCAAGTTTTATTTAACTTAATTAATAAATAAAGTTTTTTGTGGTCAAATAAATAATTTAAGATGTAAACTCTCCCAATGCTAAAAATTAATTAGTATATTAACGTGATAAGAAAGATTAATTATCATAGAGTGGATATGATCGATATGTTAAAATTGTATTATATCTATAATAATAAATAATAAAAGATTTTTTTTTTAAAAAAAAAAACGCATCTTACTACGGTCAATTATATGCCCTTTGTTTGAGATATGAGTGATAATATCTAGTTTAGAAAATCTATGATCTTTGCCATTATGGATCTTTCTCTCCCTCCACCAATTTTGCCTTTCGGTCTTCCCAAAATCACTGGAGCTTCCCTCAAATGTATTGTTTTTTATTTTTTAGTTGAATTAAAATCTGTTGCTTTTTAGCTGCAAAGTAAATCCCACTCAACAAATTCTTGTCATATTGAATTTTTATTTTTAAAGCATCTTCTTTGAGTTTTTATTGTACGCGTGTGCATTTATTTAAGTTAGATTTTTTTTTTCCTTATTTTACTTTAAAATTTAAATAAAAAAAAACTAATTAACAGTATATACGACTATATTTTAGAAGAATTGCTTTAAAGAATGCAATGAACATAGTCAAACAATGTTTAAGATCCAACCACGTCAACTAGCCTAAATGATCACATTAGAATAATTATTTTTATTATTATAAACCTGGTCAATTAAGAATGATGTCGTTTATTATACCCTAGAAGTCTAGATTCTAGAACTAACGAGGAAAAGAAAGTGACATAATATGTTGTCTCTATTTCATTAAAGAAAAATTATGGTGCCACAAACTAGTGCACAACTTTAAAAAAACTAATTAACAGTATATACGACTATATTTTAGAAGAATTGCTTTAAAGAATGCAATGAACATAGTCAAACAATGTTTAAGATCCAACCACGTCAACTAGCCTAAATGATCACATTAGAATAATTATTTTTATTATTATAAACCTGGTCAATTAAGAATGATGTCGTTTATTATACCCTAGAAGTCTAGATTCTAGAACTAACGAGGAAAAGAAAGTGACATAATATGTTGTCTCTATTTCATTAAAGAAAAATTATGGTGCCACAAACTAGTGCACAACTTTGCCTACCACCCCTCCACGACAAAGTTGTTTGTGGCACCAGAACTTCTTTCCATTAAAACGTGTCTCTTTATGATGTACTCTTCTCCTCAGTTAATGATGAGACAGTAGGCAGCTTATTCAATTTTTTGTAAATTACCATTGTACACTTTTGGTGCGATAATTACTCTATGAGTATAAGTACTCGTATGGTATAAGAGACAAAGGTTAGGATTCAAATCTCCAAAAGGAAGTTTCGCACACGTATACATTTAAATTAGGCTAGAGTAGAGTTTCTGCTTTGTATTAAAAAAAAAATTTGCAGATTTTTTTTTTCTTTTTTTGAAAGTTTTTTAAAGTGAAATTATATTTTAAAAAAGTGAGAATTTAAAAAAAAAAAAAAAAAAAAAAACCTATACTTAAAAACAAAAAACTAAAAGTTGAACAAAAAAATTGAAGCCAGACGCTACCCTCTCTATTCTCTTTGGTTAATGAAACATCTCTATGGTAAATAACATTTTTGGTGAGCCCAACAAAAACATCTTTGGTGGATTTGCATATGATTCTCAGGAGGGAGACAAACAGAATTAGAACCAATTACTTGTTTCCTCTTACAGTTAGTTTTAGTGTTTTCTTAAAAGTGATTTTTAAGTTATTATGATATTGAAGAATCTTGGACCTAGATTTATTTGTTTGATTACGTGTTGCAGCATTGCATGAAGATGAAGGATCATCTTTCTTCTCCTCAATTTTTTTTTTTAATTTTTTTTATTCTTACATTAGTTTGGTGGAGGAAGAATTTGAACCTAGATTCTTTAGGTAAGGAGAATCAAGAAATACTATTAAGCAACAAGACTCTCTTATCTAGTGTTGTATTGTTTACTTGGTTATTGAATATAATTTCAAACTATTTAAAGATATGGAGCTTTATTTTTTGAGGCCTGTACCAATGGTTCCCTCGTGTCATTTGCCAATAATTGCAAATGTTCACTAGGGTTTTTGGCTGTGAAATTACTATGTAATTTGGGTGGTGAACAATCATGTTTTCATGATTCAAAGGTGTTAACTATATGCCAAATTGAAACTACTTTCCTTTGTGTGTAAGTAATTGCATTCTAAGGTTTACATTTAGAATTTAGAAGTAACAACTTAGAGTAATGTCAAGATTGCCACATAAATCTTAGCAGTACAAACTAATTTATTTATGCCTATGATTGAGTCATAACTTAATGATATTGTCTGATATCTTTTATAAAGAGAAATATGGTTCAAATCATCTGTCTTCTACTTGTTATAACAATTGAATTATTAAAATAAAAATATTTTTACCATGAGATCCATTATTTTCGAAGTTCATCTTTTGGTTAAGAACTTAAGATACAACATTCAGAATAATTATCCCCGCCCACATTCTCTTTCCAAAATTTGTGCCATGTATTAAATTACTTCGAGTGTGGTCATAAGGATAAGTTGTTGCTGCAAAGGCATTCTTGCCATCCAAGATAGAAAATTTATTATCTAATTTCTATTCAAAGATCAATATCTGGTTTAGTGGGGAAAGAATTCCAACAAGACATTAATGTCTTTCTTCATTTATGCAGGTGTCTGCCAACATGATAATATAAGTGGACGAGATAAGCCCAATATCAAGCAAACCCTCTTTTCTTCATACAACACCTTGTTGGCTCCAAAGGTAAAAGCTGCCTGTATGGACACTACCACCATTCCATCGAAAGAAACCATTTTTTTTGGAGACCATTCTACAAAAGAGCACAGATGCAACAATAGACTCTCCCTTTCCACATGGTTCAACCAATTCAGCATTCTGCTTCAAAGAAGCCTCATAGAAAGAAAGCACGAATCGTTTAACACACTTAGAATCTTCCAGGTAATCGCGGCTGCAATACTCTCTGGTTTAATGTGGTGGCACTCTGATTATAAGGACATTCAAGATCGTTTAGGCCTCCTCTTCTTCATTGCCATCTTCTGGGGAGTCTTCCCTTCGTTTAACGCCGTGTTTGCCTTCCCTCAAGAACGCGCCATCTTTATGAAGGAACGGGCATCTGGTATGTACACACTTTCTTCATATTTCATGGCTCGAATTACCGGAGATTTGCCAATGGAGCTCATTCTTCCCACTATTTTTATCTCCGTGACTTATTGGATGGCCGAACTAAAACCAGAATTGGGCGCCTTTCTATTGACTTTGTTGGTTCTTCTCGGCTATGTGCTTGTGTCACAGGGTCTTGGCCTATTTTTAGGTGCGGCTATCATGGATGCCAAACAGGCATCTACATTGGTAACAATCACAATGTTAGCATTTGTATTAACTGGAGGGTTTTACGTGCATAAGGTACCATCTTGTATGGCTTGGATAAAATACCTTTCTACCACATTTTATACTTACAGGCTCTTTATCAACGTCCAATATGGAGATGGAAAGAAAATTTCATCATTGTTAGGTTGCTCAAACTCGAAGCATGGACGCAATACAGCTAGCTGCAAGTTTATTGAAGAAGACATTGGAGGGCAAATCAGCCCTGTGGCTAGTGTTGGCATCTTGTTATTTATGTTTGTGGCGTATAGGATATTGGCTTACATTGCGTTAAGGCGCATCAAAGCTTGAATTTTGTATCACTTCGTAAGTGTAATTTTTCAAATGACCGAAGAAGGAACCAGAAGGATGATTGCGCAATCACTCATTTTAATTCTGCTTATTGATATGCAATAGGGGCCATTTATATTATTTTCTTTCTCTTGAGGCATAGGGACCATAATTTCAACCTGACTGTATTGTACCGAAGATCAGTTTGCAGAAGTAATTGTATAAAATTGAAACAGCAAGTCTCTTTATGTTCGTAATTTTTTATAATCATATGTGAGGAACGAACTTCATTCCATTGGCTATGAACTTATTATAAATAGAAAACAATTCTATACTCTTTTTTTTCTTCTTTCCAAACCCAAATCATGCTTGTCTCCTTACCTATCAAAATCCTAAAATCCGCATATTTTCTCTACCAATCCGCCAAATAACATATCAAATCAGCCATAAATTTTAAAACATAACTGTTGTCCAAAATTCATCTGTATTTTTTTTTTTTTTTTGATAAGTAATAAAATTTATTAATAAGATAGATTACTTCATGCTCATGATGATGAGCACTTCATACACTAAACAGAAGTGATTTTGTGAAATCTATCAGAGTTTTACAATTTGTAAGACCCCACGCACAAAACTAATCAAAAAGAATTCTAATTAGCAATGCTTGCAACAGAATCTTTGATCTATCAGAACCTTCAAAGAGCATGCAATCGTTTCTTTCCTTCCAAAAGAACTACATCAAAGATAACGATTCCACATTCCAAATTTCTAAATGTACCTCCTATATAATAAACCAATTCCGCAACCTATTTAAAAGAACTGTCACCCTCCTTAGTAACACCAATGGATCCCAAGTGTTTTGAAAACCAAGCACAACAAATCACTGACTTATGGGGAAACTAGATACTTACAGAGAAATGAAAGCGTTAGACAGAACCAAGGCACTGCATGGTCCTCGGACTCAGGCCTGTGGGGAAACTACTCGCTCCTCTACGCCTGGGTACTAGACAGAACCAAGGTATTGCATGGTCTTCGGACTCAAATCTATGGGGAAACTAGATACTTACAGAGAAATGAAAGCGTTAGACAGAACCAAGGCATTGCATGGTCCTCGGACTCAGGCCTATGGGGAAACTACTCGCTCCTCTATACCTGGGTACTAGACAGAACCAAGGTATTGCATGGTCCTCGGACTCAAACCTATGGGGAAACTAGATACTTACAGAGAAATGAAAGCACTGGACAGACCCAAGGCACTGCATGGTCCTCGGACTCAGGCCTACGGGGAAACTAACCGCTCAATCAGACCAGTGTGCCGAATAGAACAGGGGCATCACATGGCCCTCGGACTCAGGCATACAGGGAGGCTAACTACAGAATATCCCAGGTTAGGAAAGGACTAAGCCCCACCTAGCCCTTGAGACGCAAGAGAGCTGCCCATGCATACGTTCTCTCCCTTTATCATCGTTACTAGCGCGATTGGCCGACATACAATTCAAGCTAAAATCGTACAAATCTAAGGAAAAAGGAAAAGCAGGCAGCGCGTACACAAATAAGCAATTCAAATAAAGGAAGATTAAACTGGCATTACAACAATGAGTTCGTAAAAGTTGCATGGCAGGAGCCACAATACACAGAAGAGAAGCACAACAAAATGAAACGACAACGTGAAAGTAGGACAAGCCGAGACGCCGGGGAGCCTACTCCTGTTGCTCAGGCTGGACAGGGGTAACTCCTGACCCCTCTGAGCCCTGGCCTAAGGGGACAGTTTGCGGGGGTACGGCGAGAGCAGCCGCTTCCTCAGTGGCGGGGGCTGGATCATCGGAAGGGACCTCCACTATCTCTTGGGGCACCTCCTTACCCGAATGCTCCCCCAGTTCAACTGCCCGCACCTCTTCAACAATCTCCCCAACCTTAGGGTCCTCAGGGGCGGCCTCGCGGATAGCGGGGGGGTAATACACGCTCTCTGCCTTCCACAGGTCGGACGTGGCCTCCACCCTAGCTCGTTCAAAGGCCTCAACCCAGACCTGGGAACAATATCGCCTACACACCCCCGAGACTTGAGCCTTGTAGGCGGCCTCTACCGCAGCCATCCCATCAGCGTAGGCTGTGGTCTCAGCCTCCTCCTTGGCACGCTCGGCCATCTCCCTGCCGTGGCCAGCCTCGTCTTTAGCTCGCAGAGCCTGGTCTCTGGCCCATTTTTGCCCCCCTCTGAGACTCCTCGGCCTTTGCCGCCTTAGCCTGCAGATCAACAATCAGATCCCTCGCGATCTGCAATTGGTCCTGCGCCTCACCCAGGCGCCTCGTTTGCTCATTGGCCTGGTTCTGGGCACCCTCAAGACTGGACAAAGCATTGTCCCGCTCCCTGGTCACCGCCGTCAAAGCCTCTCGAGCCTTGGCGAGGTCAGCCTCGAAATTCTTCAGGGTCGTAGTGGCCTGGTAGCGCCAAGCACGCTCCCGTTTGAGGTCCTCCTTCTAGTCATTTGCCGCCCCCTCCAACCTAAAGATAGCTTGGACAGCCTGCCAGAATAACTAATGTGCTATAAGCCCAATGAAAGAAAAAGAGTGGGAGAAGAGTCGAGGTTACAGCGCTTACCATCCCCACATATCGCTTAAGGCTGAGGAAGACCTGCTCGCTCGTCAAAGAGTTAAGCTCAGCCATGTCCGCCGGGAGCAGCAGGCTCCTCTCCAGTGCGTCTGCCATGCGTGTACCTTCGCCCTCGTTGAAATCCCTGAGGGAGGCATTATCCCTCAAGGGCTCCCCACGGAGCATCGGGGCTAGAAGCCAGGCTTGGACCTCGGAGGAGGTGGTGTCGACGACCTGCCTCTCCTGGCTCTGGTCGCCTATCTTAAGCTGCTTGGACGGCCGCAGAGTAGTGTCCTCCTCCTGTGAGGACACCGTCCTATCCTCCACGATCCTTTTACCCTTATCCTTCTTCTTCTTAGGGCCCGCAGGCGCGGTCCCAGAAGGCGAACGAGTCTGAGAAAGAGAAGGAGGGAGCTTCTGCCGAGCGGAAGTTGACTTAGCCTTCGGAGGAGGAGTAGAATTTTTCTGTTGGGACTCCCCCGACTGGCCCTCAAGCAGGTCCAACAAGTTGGTGGTGGGCTTCCTCTTGTAACCCATTGTCGGTCGAGGAGGGGTTTCTGAAGCAAGGAGGTCTGCTTAGCTCAAATTGGGATCACCCAAGTCCCCGGGAGGATCCTCGGACTGATCAAGCTGAGCGAAAACGTCAAACGCGTCCCCTTCCCCCTCTGGAACTCCCTCGGCGAATAGCTAGGAAGAGGAGGGGACGGCTAATGTGACAGCTTCCTGGTCAGATGGCTCCTCAGGGAATGAAAATCCGTCCTCGGTCACAGTAATCTTCTGAAGCCGAGGATCGTTGGCTAGGATGATGTGCTTCGGAACCGGGAACGATTTCTGGGTAGGTGTATAACCCAAAATTATGTGGGCGGCCCTAACCTGGTTGTCGTCCTCGTCCTCGTTTATATACACCGGCGCCCTCAGCACCTTTTGCAAATCTTCCCGGTTAACCAGATGGAAGTGACGCTGAAAGGCGTGCGGGTCTGCAAACGGAAAGCACCACCGCGTTAGTAAAAAAAAAAAAAAAAAAAAGACGAGAACTTGAAACCCTATCTGTCTCCCACTGCCCCACCTGGTATTTCCTCTGTTGTTGGGCAGTGAAGTCCATCGTGCCACTCTCCCGACACGATGAGGAAATCCTCGTAGAACCCCTTGCTGGACTCAGGGAGGCACTGAATGAGCCGCACCCTGTCGTCTCTCGTCTTCAGGTAGTACGACTTGCCCTTAAGAAGCTGAAGGTTGTAACACCAGTTCACGTCGTGATGGGTCAACCTCAGCCCCATCTTCTCGTTCAGGGCGTCCACACAGCCCAGAATCCTAAAGACGTTTATCCCAAACTGGGTGGGGGCCAACCGGAAGTGCATGAGGTAATCCCTCATCACCGGCCCCATAGGGATCATCATCCCCCCTTCAAGGAAAGCGACTATGGGAATCACCACCTCGCCCTCCTGCCTGTGTATGCGCCACTCCCCGTCCTCACAATGTCTCAGATTTACATTGCCGGGAATTTTGTAGTCGGTGATGAATTTCTCCATCGCCTCCTCAGTATCGACGTATTTCTTAAACCTACCCATCCCAGTATACGCCTAAAAGAACTAAGAAAGAACAGGCGAAGTAGAAAAAAGGGTAAAGAGAAAGAGAGGCCAAAGAGAGACAGAGCGACTTACAGGAAAGAGGAAAGGGCTCCTCGGACAGGGTTTTGTGCTGGAGGTGCTAGTAAGAGTGTGGCTGAACTCAGGAGGGGCGCACGAATGTTCTTGATTACAAATGAGGAACTGGAAGAAGCGGTTCGTACGGGTATTTATACCCCAAATCGAGGAACCATGTGGGTTTTCCCGCTCATAAATGCAAGACGAATCTCCACCTTTGGATGGGTAACGCCTCATAGACGTGGGAGGCACAGAGCCGCCTGAATTTAATGATGGACACGTTACGTGCTCCGAAACGTCAGCGACGTGCCCTTGGCAGGTGAATGGACCCCAGCACTGACGAAGGGTGGGGGGTGAGGCCGAGGATATCAAAATCCTTCTCCCAGCCCGAGGATGCGTGCAGCAAGATTTTGAGGGGCTATTGTGGGGCCAGAAAATCGAGTAGCCAAGGCCCACTTCAACCCAGGCCCAAATGGCCCACGCCGAGGATGCACAACGGGTCCGAGGGTGACCCTATCCTCGGTCGTCCGAGACCTCGGTACGGAGAAGGGCAAGCTCTGGGCGAACCGTCACCTCGGCATTGAATACGTTCACCTAACCCCTCTGGCCGCATTAATGGGGATGTAACCCCTTGCCAGAGTGACATCGATCAGGGCGAACCACTAAAGCACGGATACGACCTTTGATGGGATAGGCGGTCAGGGGGAAGGCCAATAGATGATCAACAGGAGGAAGAAGATGGGGATATATAAGAAATGTGAGCAAAATGTAAGTGGGGGGGTTTTTTGGGAGGTGAGAGGGAGAAAAGCCTCCTCGGCCCATGGCCGAGGAGCATCCCCCAGTTGTAAATTGTTCTAAGTTTTTCTTCAATAAAAGAGAAAGGAGTTCATGCTTCATGAACGCCGGCCAGCGCCTAAACCTTCGATCCACTCTCTACAAATTCATTGTTCTGGGTTCGTTGGGCCTTTAACTCATATCCTTTGGGCTAGGGCTACAAAAACAGACCCTACATTAACTATTTTCAATTTTGGATCTAAAGTTAAAAGTTTAAAATTTTTGAGATTTAATATTGTCACGTTGCTACTTGAATACACCTAAAACTTTTTTGAGCTTTTTTTTCTTCTATTATATATATATATATATATTAGAAAGACATTAGAAGAATATTGAACATATTATAAAACTTAAATGCTAAATTGCAAACTATAGCCCTAAAGTTTCGGAGTATTTGAGTTTTACACATTAAAATTTCAGAATTTGAATTTTACTCATTGAAGTTTTATTCAATTTGCATTAGCAGCCATTCCCTCCATATTTTCTACTAAGTGCCACATAAACATACCACGTATATTTAGTTTATCTAATAAAATAATGTCACGTCATTTTTATTTTCTCATGTCATTTTTAATTATTTAAAAAAAAAAGTTTACTACAAAAATGACCTTATATCATTTTATTGAATAAACTAAACATGAGTGATAAGTTTATGTGATTTTTAATGAAAAATATGGACTGGCGGGCTATTGATGCAAACAGAATCAAACTTCAGGGGGGGTGTAAAATCCAGACCGTTTGTTGGTATTTTTTTTTTTTTTTAAAAGAAATGGCTTTATTTTTAAATTTGAATTGTATATATACAAAAGCAATAAGTCTAGATTTTGATATAGATACCTCCATGTATCCTTTGTGCTGAAAGGCTTTTAATTGTAAAATTCTTACCAATGTTTTTGGTGTTGCATTAATTGCAGATGCTAATAAATTGGAAGACTATATGGAAACCTTCTACTACTCAAGAAGAAGTATCAGTTGATGCTCTTTACCCTTGATTTTACTCTTTAACATATTTCAAAAAAAAAAAAAAAAAAAGAAGAAGAATAGTGCCAGATATGTACTAAGAATAAAAGAAAATGAGTTGATTATCTGAATCCTTTGTAATAATATTGCCTGTGTTATATGGTTGCTTTTAGCCAACCTTTGCTATTTATATATATATATATATATTAGTTTTCGTGAAAAATATGGAATTAATAGAAGGTGTGAAGTACGTTTAGCAATCATCTCTTCCATAGTTACTCTGAAAATTGTTACTAATTAAGCCATTATAAATCTCAATTAATTATTGTTTTGTTTGTTCATGTAGAAATATTCTCAAGCAAATGCCATGAGCTAAAGACAAACTTAAAAACTAAGTTTCCCTCTAGATAAGTTCCACTAGGTGAAGACAGCAACCCGTGAAGCAGAGAAAATTTCGAGCAGGATTCTTAAGGCATAACTCATAAGTCATAAGCATTGAATTGGTTTTGGACATAAATACATAATGATGGGAGCATAGTGAACTGGGGGTGTTTGGTTCAGCTGAAAACGGGGTGTATTTTTTATTTCCAAGTTTACGAGGGCCTAGATTTCTCTTTTAAGGTGGCATGACTATCTACTAAACTTTGTTGTGATCATTATATTAAATAAATAAATACATTATTAAACACAAACTTTTTTTCTTAAGAATAAAGAAAGTTGACATTAAGAAAAATAAGCCAAACACAAACTTTATTGAAATTAGAAATACACATGTGAATGAAATCTCACATTAAATAAGAATATTAAAAAAAAAAAGTGATTAATAACTTGGTATAACATAGTTGGGCGTAAACTTATAGACTTGAGTTTTTTGGGTCAAGTGGCATACTATATGTTATATTAAATTATTAACTATTCAAAGATTTATCTTTTCACTGTTAAAACAAAAAATAAAAATAAAAAATAAAAAACCTACTCGAAGAGTCTCCCCAACAGTTGAGATTATAAGAAGTTTTATAGACATTTTAATCGATCTTTAGATTCAAGGTTTTCCAAATGAATTCT
Source organism: Quercus suber (assembly GCF_002906115.3). Classification (NCBI taxonomy): domain Eukaryota; kingdom Viridiplantae; phylum Streptophyta; class Magnoliopsida; order Fagales; family Fagaceae; genus Quercus; species Quercus suber. Next base: position 557,984 of record NW_027069555.1, on the reverse strand, counting down.
GGGGGGTTATAATTTTTTTAAAAGGTTTTCTAGAGTGGTAGGCATGGCTTCTTCCAAATTTTGGTATTGCACAAGATCCAGTAGCATTTAATGGCGAAATAGCATCTAATCCATTTGCAAATGATTTTTTTTTTTTTTTTGGTAATTTTTTGCTATCCATTTGATGCTAATTCCCATGATTTGGATTTTGGAGTAAGGGGAGCATTAAAAAAAATATAAAAAAGAAAACGAAAATATGATTTTGGAGTCGCAATAAATATGGTTATTTTTATTTTCCATTTGTAGTCAATTTGGTTTTTGTAGTTAACTCACTAACGGAAAATACTTACGTGGTAAACAATATACAGTTGGCGTGTCGAATGTTGATGTGGCTACTAAAATAATAATAAAAAATTTATTTGACATTAAAAAAAATGTCATGTCCACAACATTTTAACAACAATTTCAATGTGGCAGATTGTTAGAGATTGTTATAAGTGGGGCAAAAAAGTAATATCAGTGGTTGTTTCAAATTAGAATCAATAATAACTAGCTACCTATAATTTGTTGTAAGAATGATTTGGACAGAACACTTCTCTTAAAAAAATGCCACCCAACTTTTTAAAAGAATTAAAAAAATACACATCAGAAAAATAAAAGAAAATAATCTTTTTTATTGTACTACTTTTTATTAATTCATTTTAGTTGTTTTTTTTAAAATTAAAAAAAGGCGTGATTTTTATTTTTTCCGACTTTATCATGGTTTATACTTCATAGTTCCTTAATCCTTTCCCGACCGTTATAGCCTCCACAATTTTACAAAACCCTATGAGAGAGTGAAGAGTGAAAAATGTTTGGCGGACTGCTGGGCAAAGGAGCCTTTGGATCTCTATTTCTGTCGAATTCCGACTAGGATTTCAATTTTCAAGTCAAGTCAAGCCAAGCCAGAGATTGTTACATTGAGACAGATTATTACATTGAATTGTAAATTCTTACAATATCTAATATAGATTATTCCTCATATGCTATCCATAGTTCTCAGAATCGGACCCGACCGGGAGGTCGGACCGTGAAAACCGTAAACCATGATGAAAACTGGTTTTTTAAGCATAAAGAACCGGGCATATGTGGCAATTCCGTGAACCCCTAAAACCGGGGTTAGACCGTACGAACCGGTCAAGAACCATGCAGTCCAACCCCTTAGCAATTTTTTTTTTTTAAAAAAAAACCTTAACACAATTTTATTCTACTTAATTAAATTATCCATCTCTTACAAGGAATAAAAAAAAATTATAATTAAAATCTTTCAAAGCTATTCAACTTTACTTCAAAAATTAATCATAAATTTTAATGTTTTCATGGTTATTATTTTATTTTATTAACTTTCTTATTTAATTATTAAATATATGCTTGAAAATCATTAAATTTCCCTCACATATATAGATATATTAGTCAATTTTACTAGTTTTATAAATTTAATATCTATATTTAGGCTTTAATTAATTATTAAATTAATGATGACGTCATCACGGTTCAACCTCGGTTCGACCTCAAAAACCTTGAACCTCTTCCTTTTACGGTTCAATGAACGGTCCGGGTCTGAAAACCTTGATGCTATCTAAACTAGGCTTTGAATTATTGTACATTATTACAATTTTAGATAGAGTATTCTTTATACAATTAGTTTACCAGGCCGTGGGCCTGCACAAAATTGTACTTATCCTTGAAGCATTTTCAAGCATATAATGTAACCCAATTTTGCTATAGCAAGGTTGTGCTTTTTTACGATTTATTTTATTGTGTCTCTCTCATTTTGTGGTGTTGTTTGACAAACTTCGCTAGTTAAACCTGTTTTCCGGAAAGCAACAATTCCATCTAACCACTGCACATTGCATGTTCTGACTTGTAATTTCCTTGTATTAGCAGGGAATTTGTTTCACGATGGAATTTGAAAGTTGAGTTGTAATTTGTAAAAATAGTGGGTGTGAGAAGTGAGAACAACAATTAGCCTAAGCTTGCTTGCCCAATCGTAATCACAATTAATTTTTATTATGGGCTTAATGTAATCTGCGATAGGAGATTTGAACAAGAAAAAGACAGTTCTATGCTTGACACAAATATGCTTTTGACTTTATTCATATAATCTTCTGTTACATTTCTCACTTCGTGTTTCACTCTTTTTTTTTTTTTTTTAATTTTTTTTTTATTTTAAACTATTCAAGTTCAAAAAACCTCTCTTCTCTTTGTCTGTATTCTTTCCTTTTATATTCATCTTTTTCCTTCTTCTTCATCCTTATCCTTTGCTTGGCTCTCCTTATTTTCTTCTCCCGCATGTTTCATAGTAGGTGCTGTCCTAACATGGTTGGACGGCCTTCTGTCCCATCAGGCTCTTCTTTTCTTGAGGTTATGGTGAACAAAGACTTTTGGGGCATTTTGTTTTATTTTAATAAATTATCTGTTGCATTAAATGCAATTGTGTTAGGTGGGTTGTTGTGGATTTATCAAGATGATTCGAAAGACATCCTCAAATACTTTGTGCATACCTCAATGGGATGCCTTTGGTAGCTCAAAACTTTGAATTGGTGGGGATAGTGTATTCAAAAGGCCCTTTCTTCAAACGGTTCAAGCAGTCCAATCATGCTCGGACTAAGGGTGATGGGTCCTGTTAGGTCGGATTCCAAGGTCCGGGATCTTTGGGGCAATTCTGATGACTTCTTGTTTCACCTTTTACCCATGTTCTGGGGTATGTGCCTCTGTAGTTGGGCCCCATATCTTGGAATGATATGTTCTGGGCCTGTTCTGATCGAAGGCCTAATGTTTATTTGGGTTTTAAGTGTTACTTCCCTGCAGTGGGTATTTTTCTCTCTGTTGCTTTAATATTGGCAATTTGGATATGTTGGATTTGTGTTCCAGGTATGATATCTATCTACATTTTTTTTTTCATCTATTTTTTGTTGTGTACTCCTATGAGCAGAGGATTTGTATGGAAATTTTCTTGTATGGCTTTTTGTTGTATGGCAACAAGTACTCCTATAGAAATTTTTTATGGAAACTCGTATGGCAATTTTCTTTTATGGCAACTCAAATGGCAATTTTCTTGCATGGCTTTTACAAAGAAAATTTCCACACGAGTACTTTTAATAGATTTCTGTCTTCTTATCATCTGTTTTTTGTTTTGTACTCCTATCCTATCATATTTCAACCATTTCTAGTAACATGAGTTAAATGTTGAACTGGGTTCGATTTTGTTTGTATTTAATGTAAAAAAAAGTCGATTACTTGCAGCAAAAAACTTCATTTTTTGACTCCCCAATAGTTGAGATTGTTTACAAACTTAGCTAGTTATTATACCTAATTTAGGAAAGTAGTAATCCAACAAACGCACTTTGCATTCACTGTTCTTTAAGGATTTTCAGGTAAGTTATCTAACGTGAGTTTCTATATTGGTAGATTTGGAGAACCCGCTATAGTTGTTAGTATTATACGATACGTATCGTATTATGTGTAAAAATTTCCATATTGTATCGACGTATCGTAAATGCTTATAAATCATATGATACAGTGTGTGTATCGTATGAATCATATCGTATCATAAATTCATACGTATCGTACAATACATAGACAAATGCTTTAAAGTTGGATTTTTTGTGAAAAATTGTACTTTTATATGAATCTAACAAGTTGTTAGACTTATTTTTAACAAAAAAAAATATTAGGTTACTTAATTTTGCCCAAAAAATAACATATTCATAATTTTTTTTTCCCTCTCTTTCTCCCACAAAATTTGGACTACACAGTATACATTTACACTTCACTTTAATATTTACAAATTTATTTTCTATACTATGAAAAAGATATTAATTGACAATATAATTATTTTTAATTTTTGTCATTATTGTTATAAGTCCAAAAAACTAGAATGCTAAGAAGAAATATTTTTTTATAAAAAATTATTAAAATAAAAAGAACAAAAAAATATAGTAAATTTTAATGAAGAAATAAGTTTGCAAAATGATAGACATTATGATAATATTGACTTAGATGGGATTGATTAAGCAATATGATGAATATGATGAAAACAATTTATTATTTTTGAGTCATTTGTAATATAGTATCACTTTTGAATCTAAGCAATTTGAATGTGTATGTTATAAACATATGCTAGTTTAATTTATTTAGTTAGCTTGTTAAAAATTATAACATAAGTGATGAATAAATTAGTCATTATTTGAATATATTCAAAATTTATAATGAATATACCCTTTATATATGTATATTTATAAGTTTTTTTTATATATAAATTTTGTTAAATGTTTGTGTATCTTACGATACACAATACAATACGATACATGATACAGAAAAATCAAAAATCGATTCACGATATGATTCACGTTTTGACAACTAGCCACCCACATATTAAAATAAAGAGGGAAAGAAAGAAACCAGAGAGCTAGACAGAGTTAGGAGGAACTGTGTTTCTCATTCTTAATTTGGTAAATTATTGTTGGGTAAATTACGTATATATTTGATCCCTATCTTTTATACCATATTTTGATTTGGTCCATAATATTTTAATTGTATTAATTTGGTCTCTAACCTTTTAATGTCGTGTCAATTTAGTGCATACTATCATCTCTTTGATGAAAATTGCTGACATGGTAAACGGCAAAAAAAAAAGAAAAAGTTTCCATTGATGAGATTATCATTAGTAACAAAGGATCTTTCCCTAGGCCGCTATCCAAGCATGACTCTTTCTCATCACTCTTGCCCACACCATTTGTACAAAGTTACATCCATAACCAACAGACTTGACTTAGTATTCTCAAAAAATAAAAATAAAAAGACTTGACTTAGGGAAACTAGAGCCGGTTAAAGTTTGTGAGTAAAAGAACCATTAAAGCAATAATATATATATTATCAAATGAATCTTTCTTTTCTAAACCTTTGATTTTAATCTAAGTTTTTTACTTTAACAAAATTAATTCCATGTTAAGAATAAATCAATTATAAAACTAGAAGTCACATATCATTATTATTATTACTATTATTTGTTGACACCTCATTTTGCAACCTGCATTTAACTTCACATAGAGAGTAAAATGGTCATTTCCCCTTGTAAATAGACATCTTAATTGTGGCCATTAGATCCTTAATTTCAATTCATCAAAATGACCTTGATGTTGTAATGATCAAGTCGACTAGTTATAAGCCCTAATCAAACTATTAAATTGAAAGTTATCATCAAATCAAGTTTTAATAGCCGAGATGCGCTATCACAAATTGAGTCTAACTATATGTGATTATGAACAATTGATTCCAATTGGTTATGATTATAATCAATTTAAGATTAATGACATGTCATAATTTGATTGGATAGAACTATATTTTATGATAAGGTTGTACACACTTAATTAATTAGATAATCAAACATTAATTATTCATTGAGCAATTTGTGGAATTATATTTTTAATTAGGGTAAATTTGGAACTAATTAAATCTGAAATGGGAGTGATTAGAGCCTATTAATGCCAATTGGTAACTAATTTGGGACTTATTAATGTTAATTGTGCTGAAATTATTTTCTAACAAATGACTTCTTCTCACCATTTCGTTGATATATCTCAGAATATTTTGAATCTATGAATGAAGTTAATTTTCCTAGAAACTAGACATCCGAGGCTTCAATTTGAGCACAAGAATGAGACAATTCTAATCATAATTGAGTAAGATATGATTTTTTGAATTCGGCTTTGCAGGCTGTTACAATAGCTACGGAAAAACCAAATTTTGCTTGCTCCTCACTCCCATCAATCTCTACATATAATGTACCAGATTTTTCCAAAGTCTACAATAAGGTCTAGGTTCATGATTCTTTTTGATCCTTTGTTATCCCTCATTAAATGACTTTCTATTCATATTTTCTCCACTACTACTATATAAACCTCCCCTTTCCTCCATTCCAAAAGACCAAACCCTCCTCTCTTCTCCTCTTTTGAGTTCTAGTGAAGTAGAGTAGTCTTGTCATATCTTGATCTTCCTAAAACTTAAGGTATTGAGTGAGACTCACTCTCCCTTTCCTAGTTCTTCTTTTCTCCTCCATCCTTAGAACTTCCACCAAGACCCTCCTCCTCCACCGTGTGGATCTTGCACACAAGTATAATCTCTATTCTTGACTTGTTTTTCATGTTGCTATAATGTTAATTTAAGATTAGAGCATACTAGTATTTATTTAAATTCCTTGAATATGTTTGAATGTTCTTATGTGTTCTTCATATGTTCTTAGTTGTTAATCACATGTTCATGCATAACACTAGTTTTGATCTTAAATCCACATCAAAAATATGAAAAAGATGTTTGTTTCATAATTTTTTCAAATTCTTGAATCTAGGATATCACCATCATCACACATTCGTTAGAATTTATTTTTCAATCCAAACGTAATGCTTAATAAATTGAATTAGGGTTTATCACTTGCACACACATTAAATTCAACATGCAAATTGATTAATAACATATTGGATGATGTAATATGAATGTTGGCTATCATAGTCTAGAAGACCGGTTTCATCGAGCAAGATGGGTGCCTAACACCTTCCCATCTTATAACATAGCCTCCAACCTTAGATCAAAGGTTGATAAATCAATGCTTATCCATGTAATTTTCATTTTCTAGATTGTAACTAGAAAACAAAGCCATGTACTTTATCTTAAATTGTATCTAGGACCAAAGTCATGTAATTTCTTATGATTAGTGTAAATTCATTTGCAAATCAATAAAATAAGAAATTTTTCAATTTTGGTTTTCTTATTTATTCCAATAATTAAATAAGTGCCAACTCCATTATAAATCCTTTAATCTAAAGGGGAAAATATAATTAGTCAAATCTCCATTTTGAGAGACAATAACACGACTCCACCCATTCACATGGGTTTGGCCCAACACCATAAAAAAATGGGCCGAAAGCACGGTCTCTCATAGTGGTGACTCCACTGGGGATATTGAGGGCTAAGCTTTAATTAAGTTATGGTGGCCAACCATGTTATTGTTTGTTTATTGCTTTTTGTATATAATATGTCTAATGTGTCATTATATTGCGTGTCATGCATCATTTGCTTGAATAAAATTTATTTTATTTATGTGCTAGCCCGGAAACCCGGTAGTATTAGCTGTTGATTGTGGTCTTCTTAAGACTCACATACCCAATGGGGAACCTACCACCCACCGCGACAAGGATCATCATGGTTATACCATGGTAGTTCATAGGGACAAACTATACCATTCGAACCAACGCGGCACTCTTGGCATCAAAAGTTGGGAGGTACGATGTCCTACCTTGTGGGGACCCTTATCCTACTTTCTACCCATGGTATAATGACCCATAGAACCTACCTTTAGGTCAGTCCATGTAAATTGCATTGCATTATGCATGTATTTGGCTGTTGTTTAAACCANTAGCCAATCAAATTATGATATATCATTTATCTCAAATTGATTATAATCATAACTAATTGGAATCAATTGTTCATAATCACATATAGTCAGACTCAATTTGTGATAATGCATCTTAGCCATTAAAACTTGATTTGATAATAACTTTCAATCTGATGGTCCGATTAGGGCTTATGACCGGTCAATTTGATCGTTACAACATCAAGGTCATTTTGATGAAATGAAATTAAGGATTTAATGGCCACGATTAAGATTCCTATTTCCAAGGTGGAATTACCCTTTTACCCTCTATGTGAGGTTAAATGCGGGTTGCAAAATGGAGTGTCAATAGAATACCTCTCATTGATAGAGCTTGAAAAGCGAATGTCAATGTATGAAAAGATACCAAACTTTGCAATCAGTATTTAACCATGGTGAATGTATGATGAATGTAGATCAAAATGTGGACCAACATGTAGTGGATCAAAATGTGAACTAAATTTCGGAAGAGATTGCCTAAGTACCTGTTAGTGGGAGGATCAGGTCCAAACGTAGTTCATGCATGCAATTTTTTTTTTTTTTGAATGAGTATATGACATGCTTACCTGAGGTTAAGAAAATATGGAGATTTTGGTTATGTGTTTCAGAGGACCAAAGGTTATGGGTCTTAAACATGTTTAAAGAGGACCAAGGATTTTTTGGGCTTTGGCTTATGTTTTCAGAGGACCAAAGGTATTGGCTCATGTTTTCAGAGGACCAAGAATTTTTTGGGCTTTAGCTCATGTTTTTAGAGGACCAAATGTTCTGGATCTTAGCTTACATTTTTAGAGGACCAAGGATTTTTGGGCTTTGGCTCATGTTTTCAAAGGACCAAAGGTTCTGGATCTTGGCTCATGTTTTTAGAGGACCAATGATTTTTTAGGTTTTAGCTCATGTTTTCAGAGGACCAAAGGTTCTAGATCTTGGCTCACATTTTCAGAGGACCAAGGATTTTTGGGCTTTGGCTCATGTTTTTAACCAAAGGTTCTAGATCTTCGCTCATGTTTTCAGAGGACCAATGATTTTTTAGGCTTTAGCTCATGTTTTCAGAGGACTGAAGGTTCTAGATCTTAGCTCACATTTTTAGAGGACCAAGGATTTTTGGGCTTTGGCTCATGTTTTTAGAGGATCAAAGGTTTTGGATCTTGGCTCATGTTTTTAGAGGACCAAGGATTATTGGGATTTGGCTCATGTTTTCAGAGGACCGTTCTAGATCTTGGCTTACGTTTTTAGAGGACTAAGGATTTCTGGGCTTTGTCTCATATTTTCAGAGGATCAAAGTAGTGGATCTTGGCTCATGTCTTCAAAGGACCAAGGATTTCTAGGCTTTAGCTCATGTTTTCAAAAGACCAAAGGTTCTGGATCTTGGCTCATATTTTTAGAGGATCAAGGATTTTTGGGTTTTGGCTTATGTTTTTAGAGGACCAAGGATTTCTGAGTTTTGGCTCATGTTTTCAAAGGATCAAAGGTTCAAGATCTTGGCTCATGTTTTCAGAGGACCAATGACCCTAGTACTTGCAAAATAAATATTTTCAATTGGTAACAGAGTTATTCATTGAAAAGAATTCGGCATACCTAGTGAATGCCCCTAATTTGGGACATATTCCATGCTTTGATGAATGCTGAGGGTGGATAGTTGACTTGACGTTGCACCACTGGAGAATATGGAAAAGGATCATAACTTTTGTTCTTGGTTTCTAAAGAAGAATTTAATGAAAATTTTTCCTGGGACTTCTTGAATTTTTTTTTCAAAGATTTGGAAATCTTGAATTTTTTTTTTTTGAAAGAATTAAAAATCTTGATTGAATTTTTTTTGAAAGCAACCTAAGAAACACGAGCCCAATGCCCCTAGTCCCAAGGCTTTTTGAAAATTCTCGCTTTTCTTTTCTTTTCCTTTTTTTTTTTTGAAAGATATGGATATATATATATATATATATTGAAAATTTAATCTTTTTTTTTTTTTTGAGATATGAAGATTTGTTTATTATCAAAAAGAGAAGAATATGAAGATGAAGATGGAGTAAAAGTGATAAAGATTTATTCATGATTTTTTTTTTTTTTTTTTTTTGGGTTGAAAAAACTATCCTTTGAATGAGAATAACTTTGGCTGAAAGTTGATGCAGATTGCTAGATAAGTCCTTACTTAGTTCCTGTAAAAAGATAAGTTCAATTAGCAATGGATTTTTTCATTAAAATGAATTCGAAGTACTTACCCAATGCCCCTAGTTTGGGGCATATTCCATGCTTAGATTGAAGCTGAGTTCATTTGATGTTGCGACCACTGGAGAACATAAAAGAAGATCATGGTCCGCTATCATTGGTTCCTACAAAATGACTTTCTTTCTTTAGCTTCTTAGAAACTAGTTATTATGAAAACATTTTTTACCATTACTCTTAGTGTGGATATGCTTGCAAAAAAAAAAAAAAAGGATTGATGCTCAAATGAAAACATGCTTTCATGCAAGAAGGACATATCCGCATACAATATACATAAGAATGGATTTCATGCTAGACAAGTCCTTGCTTAGTTCCTGTAAAAAGATAATTTCAATTAGCAATGGATTTTTTCATTGAAATGAATTCGAAGTACTTACCCAATGCCCCTAGTTTGGGCATATTCCATGCTTAGATTGAAGCTGAGTTCATTTGATGTTGCAACCATTAGGGAACATGAAAGAAGATCACGGTCCGCTATCATTGGTTCTTGCAAAAATGGCTTTCTTTCTCTAGCTTCTTCGAAACCAGTTGTCATGAAAACATTTTTTACCATTACCCTTAGTGTGGACATGCTTGCAAAAAAAAAAAAAAAAAAAAGGATTGATGCCTCAAATGAAAACATGCTTTCATGCAAGAAGGACATATCCGCATACAATATAAATAAGCCAATGCCCCAAGTTTAAGCATGCTTGATGCAAAACAAATGGGCTTAGCTTGACATGCATCCAAACAATTTTGTTATATTGTTTTGACTTCTACCCCTAAAGTTGTTTGGGTGACTGGGACCAAGCCTTAGAAAGATTGCTTACATACCTCTTTCATAGAGGATTAGGTCAAGACATAGTTCAAGAAAAATTGGATTTTCAAAGAGAAAGATTTTCTTTTCCTTTTTTTTTTTTTTTTTTTTTGGAAATGAGATTTCTCTTTCTTTTTCTTTTTTTTTGAAAAATTCTTCTTTTCAAATGAATAAGTGGTGATCCTTTGAACAACCATTTTGAAAAATCTAAGTGTTAAAGATTCAAACAAATCTCTTTGATTAGGAAGGATCAAGATCGTTAAACTCATGTAATCAAATTTGCTTATTTCTTTTGAACATTGTTTGATTAAGTCTCCAAAGGCAATCAAGAAATGAAATGTGATAATATTTAAAATCACATTGTTGGGTGCTAACAAGGAGAGTGCTCCAAGTTTGAAAGTTCTTTTGAGTCATTTGAGGATTTGAATATTTGAATTTTTTTTTGGGAGATATTAGCTAGCGGGGCTTGAAAATCTTACACATTTTTTCTTTTTTAATTCAAGAGAAAATATTATTAAACTTAAAGATGTGCCTATAATTAGCAGGACTTCAAGGAGGTCTTATTTAGGAATTGTAATGTAGGCCGGGTTCAGGTTATGAAATGAAGGATAAAAAGGCTCAAAACCCCTATAATATTCCCCCTAAAATATGCATTACTTAGAAATCAAGTATTGGAGGAGTTTTCCCATTTCTTCCTTGTCATCTTCTCACTAGTCTTCATTGTCACTTGTATCAACATTTTTTTCATGTTGATTCCTCTTGAATTATATCTCTATACTTTCATCTTGTAAAATCCTCTTCTTTTTAGGTTGCATCTTCAAGTTTCCAACTTGGTAGGATTTTCCCCATTTTTCTTTTTTTTTTGGCCCTAACTTTTGCCTGGGCCACCCTTTTGAGTTTTCAACTTAGCGGCCTTTCTCTTCTTTTCTTTTTCCTTCTCTCTTTATATATATATATATATAATTTTTTTGGCCCTAGCTTTTGCATAAATTGCCCATTTGGGTTTTCAGCCTAGCGGGTTTTTTTTTTTTTTTCTCATTCATTTCTTGATTGAATGAACTTTTGGGGATCTTTTGTCTTCTTTGTTTTTCTCAGCTTAAGTCATTTTGATGCACTCTCTAGACTTCTTTCTTGCCTCAATGCACTTACACCTTTCTGTACTTGATGAATCTTTTCCTTTTTTGACGAACTCTTTTTAGATGAATCTTGTATTCCTCTTGGTATGATGAATTTTGGGCTCTTCAAACTTGATGCACACTTTTTTTTCTCTCTCACATTGATGGAATTTCATTTATCTTTCCTTTATTGAGTGAAACCTCATTTTTCTTTGGTCATCTCTTGTCTTTAGCTCATTGATTCTCTACTTGTCTTTCATGTCTTCTAGGAGAGCTTTATCAATTAGCTTCAAAGCTACAAAGTCGACTCCTCCTCAATATGAGATTTAAGCATGCATACTTTGATTTTTCCTGCCCTAGGTTTAGATTTTAGTGGGTTCATGCGAAAAAGATGCTAAGTGTTTAAAACCTCAAATGAGCTAACAATGAATAATGACCATTCTAGGCATTAAGGTGTAATATTATTTTACCAAAGATGGCCTCCTATCCCTATCCCTAGCAATGCTTGCTTGTAGGCACAGTGACTTGAGCTCTTTCAATAAATTCATCTTAAAAGAAAAAGTATGAATGCTCTATTGGAGACACAAAAGTTTTTAGAAATTTGAAATTAATGCATGAGCTTTTTGAATTTTCTGATGGATAGTTTTCTTTGATTGCCTTTTCAGACCATTTCCTCTTTTATTCAAAGTAATTTAGTAAAAGTGTTTACACAAATTAAATGAAATTAATCATTTCTCAGTACAAGTTGATTGTTCAAGCCTTTAAACATCAAAATTTTGAAAAGTTTTGTCCCAGAGATTCTCATATACCACTTTGAAAAGAAGACTTTAAAGAATCTTGAAATCTTTGAAAGAAAAAAATGGGCATTTTTGAAAAAGTCACTAGGAAGTCCGATGCCCCTAGTTCAATTTTTTTTTTTAAATGACTCAAGGGCCCAATGCCCCTAATCCAACACTTTTTTCATTTGAAAATTCTTCTCTTTTTTGGGAAAGATATGGAAATCTTGACTTTTTTTTTTTTTGGTTTTTTTTTTAATATATATACACGAACAAAGCACATTAAATGCTACATGAAAATATTTAATTCAAAGAAACATAGAAACATAGAATAAACAAACAAACTTTAAGCTTAACCACGATATTGCAAACCTAATGTGAAGTGAGACAAAGTTGGGCCGCTTGCTTCTTTTTGGTCCATTTAGGATGCTTGGGACTTGGTATGTTTGAACCTTAATTATGATGAAATTGCTTGGGCTTGTACTTGGAAGGCTTCAACCTTGATTATGATCTTTTGGTATTTGCTTGAAATGGCTTGACCTTATACTTGGAAGGCATGCATCTGGTGAGCTTTTAGCCTTTAATGTTGATCATGCATATACACCTTCAATGGGCTAAGTGTTGGGCTTTGACTCATTCAAGAAACAAATTTGGGCTTCTATGCAAGTAGAGTTCAATCATAGGCTTTTAGGCTTGAGTTCATTCATAGCATACAAGGACCAAACAATTATGATGAGCTCAAGTGTTGGACTTGGGCTCATCATGGTTTAAACAACAGCCAAATACATGCATAATGCAATGCAATTTACATGGACTGACCTAAAGGTAGGTTCTATGGGTCATTATACCATGGGTAGAAAGTAGGATAAGGGTCCCCAATGATATATCATAATTTGATTGGCTAGGACTACATTTTATAATAAGGTTGCACACGCTTAATTAATTAAATAGTCAAACATTAATTATTCAATAAGTAATTTGTGTAATTATCTTTTTAATTATGGTAAATTTGAAACAAATTAAGTTTGAAATGGGAGTTATTGGAGCCTATTAATGTCAATTAGAAACTAATTTTTAATTTGAGACCTATTAATGTTAATTGTGCTGAAATTATTTTCTAACAAATGAGCTCTTCTCATCATTTCGTTATATCTCTCAGAATATTTTGAATATGTGAAAGAGGTTAATTTTCTCAAAAACTAGACATCCAGGGCTTCTATTTAAGCACAAGAATGTGACAATTCCAATCAGAATTAAGTAAGATATGATTTTTTTAATTTGACTCTGTAGACTATTACAATAGTTACGAGAAAACCAAATTTTGTTTACTCTTCACTTCCACCAATCTTTACATTTAATACACCAGATTTCTCCAAAGTTTAAAATAAGGTCTAGGTTTATGATTCTTTATGATCCTTTGTTAATCCTCATTAAATGACTTTCTATTTATATTTTCTCCACCACTACCATATAAACCCACCTCCCCCTCTCCTTCATTTCAAGACACGCGAAAATACTCTCTTATCCTCTTTTGAGTTCTAGTGAAATTGAGTAGTCTTATCATATCTTGATCTTCTTGAGACACAAGATATTGAGTGAGACTTGCTCTCACTCTCCTAATTCTTCTTTTCTACTCCACCCTTAGGACTTCCACCAAGAGCCTCCTTCTCTACCATGTGGATCTTGCTTGCAAGTATAATCTCTATTCTTAACTTGTTGTTCATGTTGATATAATGTTAATTTAAGATTAGAGTATGCTAGTATTTATTTAAATTCCTTGAATATGTTTGAATGTTCTTATGTGTTTTCACATTTTCTTAGTTGTTCATTACATGTTCATGCATAATACTAGTTTTGATCTTAAATCCACATAAAAAATATGAAAACGATGTTTGTTTCATAATTCTTTCAAATCCTTGAATCTAGGATATCACCATCCATTCATATTCACTAGAATTTATTTTTTAATCCAAATGCAATACTTAATAAATTGAATTAAGGTTTATCACATGCACACATATTAATTCAACATACAAATTAATTGACATATTAGATGATATGATATGAATGTTGACCACCATAGTCTAGAAGACCGATTTCATCGGTTAAGGTGGGTACCTAACACCTTCCCACCTTATAACATAGCATCCGAGATTAGATCAAGGGTTGATAAATCAATACTTATCCTTGTAATTTTCAATTTCTAGATTGTAACTAAGAAACAAAGTCATGTTCTTTATCTTAGATTGAATTTAAGACCAAAACCGTGTAATTTCCTATGATCAATGTAAATTCAATTTCAAATAAAAAAAATGATGAATTTTTCAATTATGGTTTTCTTATTTATTTCAACAATTAAATAAGTGACAACTCCATTGTAAAAGCCTTAATCTAAAGGGGAAAATATAATCAGTTGAACCTCCATTTTAAGAGGCAATAACACGACTCCACCCATTCACGTAGGTTTGGCCCAACACCAAAAACACGAGCTTGGGGGTCGGTCTCTCACATTATTATTTTGAAAACTCTTGACCCAATTCAAGAGACATTACTTTAGATAGGTAGAAGTAACTCTAAACTCTATACTCTCTTTATTCTATTGGTTATTAACTTATTATAAATAGAAACAATTCTATACTCTCATTTTTCTTCTTTACTGTGAGAGACCGTGCCCCCGGCCTATTTTTTGGTGTTGGGTCAAATCCACGTGAATAGGTGAAGTCGTGTTATTGCTTCTTAAAATAGAAGTTCAACTGATTATATTTTCCCCTTTAGATTAAGGGTTTTACAATAAAGTTGTCACTTACTTAATTATTGGAATAAATAAGAAAATCAAAATTGAAAAAAATCCTCATTTTATTGATTTGAGAAGCAATGTACATTAATCATAGGAAATTACATGGTTTTGGTCCTAGATACAATCTAAGATAAAGTTCATAGTTTTGTTTTCTAGTTGCAATCTAGAAATTGAAAATTACATAGATAAACATTGATCTATCAACCCTTAATCTAAGCTCGGGGGCTATGTTACAAGGTCGGAAAATCTTGTGCACCCACCTTGCCCAGTGAAACTGATCTTCTAGACTATAGTGGCCAAGATTCATATCATATCATCCAATATGTTATCAATTAATTTGCATGTTGAATTTAATGTGTGCGCATTTGATAAACCCTGATTCAATTTATTAAACATTACATTTTGATTAAAAAATAAATTCTAATAAATGTATATGGATGGTGATATCCTAGATTCAAGGATTTAAGAGAATTATAAAGCAAACATGTTTTTCATATTTTTGATGTGGATTTAAGATCAAAGCGAGTGTTATGCATGAACATGTGCTAAACAACCAAGAAAATGTGAAGAACGCATATAAACATTTAAAAACATTCAAACATATTCAAGAAATTTAAATAAACACTAGCATGCTCTAATCCTAATCTCATCATAGTAATATAAAAAACAAGTTAGGGAAATGGATTATACCTACATGCAAGATCTACATGGTGGATGAGGAGACTCTTGATGGAGGTCCTAAGGGTGGAGTAGAAAAGAAGAATTGGGAGAGGGGGAGTGAGTTGCACTTAATATCTTGAGTTTCAAGAAGACCAAAATATGACAGGACTACTTTACTTCATTAGAACTCAAGAGAGGAGAATAGATGAGTTTTTCTTTTTGCTTTGGAATGGAGGAGAGAGGAGTTTATATAGTTGTAGTGGAAAAAATATGAATAGAAGGTCATTTAATGAGGGTTGACAAAGGATCAAAAGGAATCATGAACCTAAACCCTATTTCAAACTTTGGGGAAAGTTGGTGCATTAAATGTAGAGATTGATGGGAGTGAAGAGCAAACAAAATTCGGTTTTTCCTGTAGCTATTTTAACAGCCTATAAAACCAAATTCAAAAAATCATATCTTACTAAATACTAGTCCAAATTGTCTCGTTCTTGTACTCAAATTGAAGTCTCAGATGTCTATTTTCTGGAAAAATTAACCTCACTCACAAATTCAAAATATTCTAAGAGATATCAATAAAATGGTGAGCAGAGGTCATTTGTTAAAAAATAATTTCAGCATAATTTACATTAGTAGGTCCCAAATTAGTTTTCAATTAACATTAATAGGCTCCAATCACTTCCATCTCAGACTTAATTAGTTCCAAATTTTCCCTAATTAAAAAGATAATTACACAAATTACTCATTGAATAATTAATGTTTGACTATCTAATTAATTAAGTATGTGCAACCTTACCATAACATGTAGTTCTAGCCAATCAAATTATGACATGTCCTTAATCTCAAGTTGATTATAATTATAACCAATTGGAATCCATTGTTCATAATCGCATATAGTTGGACTCAATTTGTGATAGCGCATCTCAATATTAAAACTTGATTTTATGATAACTTTCAATTTGATAATCCGATTAAGGCTTATGGCCAGTCAATTTGATCGTTAGTACATTAAGATTATTTTGATGAAATGAAATTAAGGATCTAATGGCCACAATTAAGATGCCTATTTCTAATATAAAATTACCATTTTACTCTCCATGTGAGTTTAAATGCAGGTTTCAAAGTGGGGTGTCCACATTTACAACCCCAAATCATTTTTGCCTCTTTACTTGTCAAAATCCTAAATTCCCACGTACTTTCGCTACTAATAGCCACCAAATAAAACAACCAATTAGCCATAAATTATAAAACATCAATGTTGTCCAAAATTTTCCTACAACCTGTTTTTAAATTTTTTTGATAAATAATAAAATTTATTTATAAAATAGATTATTTCATGCTCATGATGACGAGAACTTTTGACACTAAATATAAGTGATTTTCTGAAATCTATAATATTACTCCGTGATGTTACATAATATTACGCAATTGTGTTTGTTTTTAGACTCCTTAAACATAACCGGATTAACTTAGTTAACAAGCCAAGTTATTACTTAGTCCAAATTTCAAATCTAGGTTAACACAATCATATAATCATATCAATGCAAAGTGCGGAATATAAAAAACACAAAGATATGATAACCCAGAAAAACCAAACCAATAAAAAACTTGGGGAGGATTTAACCTAGCTATCCTCAAGGTAAACCTAAATCCATTATGAAAGAATCGAAATTTTACAATAGCAACTTAGACCACTAACATCCTATTGCTACCCATTAGTAGAAAACTTACTGACACGACTACGTGTAAATTTCGAAACCATGGACTCCTTCTTTCTTGGATTCTTCAGCAAGTACAAGCACTCCCGCTTGCATATCTTTAAACTCTTTAATGCAGCAACTGAATGGTCATCAAGCTATCAATGAAATCTCCTTCTTGATAATTCTAAGCATGTGTGAAAGCAACCACCTCTCAGATCTCACAAGAGATTCACACAAACAGCAAAATAGAGCAACATCTAAAACGTGGCTAGGGTTTGCCTTTTATACCTATGGCAAAACATAAAACCCTACACGTCATATGGGCTTAGGGTTGAGTTGGAAATTCTGCAGAAAAAACAATCTGCACGACTTTCGATCGATCGAGTCAGTCAGAATTGCACACTTAATTCTACAGTTAACTCGATTCCAACTTTACATAAAAGACATACTTTGAGCAAGTTTAAAACAAGACTAACAACCTGTTTTTATCATGGTTTGCCAACAATAAAAATTAGAATTCTAATACATTAGTTTCTAAGTACTTAGAACCTAACAAACTCCTCATTTGGCAATCCGAGACAAAACACATCACAAACATGAAATGCTTAAAGTTACAAATAACCCAAATACAATTCAACCTAACTACTATCTATCAGTTGCAAGTGTAGACAGTAGCACGACTGAATTTACCTGTATATTCTTGAAACACTCAACAAACGCATAAACACATGTGTGAAAAATACAAGTAAACCAATATGAAACACAATATAAAAACAGAAGTAAATTCTAGCTCTCTCCCTAAGTTAGATACATCAAAAAGTTTTTATATTCTCCCCCTATCAAAAACAATTTCAATTCCCCCTAAATAAAACAAACAGGAATTCCCCCACATTTCATCTAAATCTCCCCCTTTTTGTCACGTATTAACAAAGACAACTCATTGTTGCCCAAATTAAAAAAAAAACATACGCAACAAAAGTCAAGAGAAAATAGAGAATGAAAGGATCACAAAACAATTCAACTTTATAGAAAGTAGAGACAACTCCCTCTATGAACAACAAAGATTAAAAACAAGCTTCTCCCCCTATAAAAATAGGAAAACACAACAAGGTTTGAGAAAAACAGTTTTGAGGAAAATTTAGGAGGTGGGGATAAAAAAACACAAACCAAACTAAAAAAAAAAATGAGAATTCACTTGAAGAAAAATATTCTCTCTTTCAATATATACAAACTTGACACTATGTGACCCATAGACATATGCATGCAATGTGTTTAAGAGAAAATATTTGCACATTGATTATCCATCGTATCTCTTAAGAAAAATATTTTCTGCAGTTCACACATAAAAAATAGCATATACTAAAAAGTACATAACTCAAAAATTAATCAATCAATTTTTAAATCAAGTTGAGTACCCAATTTAGCAAAGTGTATGCATGTTATGTGTGAAAATAATGAGAGATAAGACTGCAAAACTATAAGATGGATACAAAAAATAATGCAATGCATATGAATCCTAAACATAAATGATGCATGGAAAAAGATTGGTCAAAAATTTAGAAAATGAAAATTTTTCAGTTTCGATCGGTCGAGCATCGATCGAATACCAATCAAGTCAGGCAGATTCAAATCAAATTTATAATCGCAATTTTGATCGATCGAGAGACAGATTCAATCAATTGAAAATTTGAAAAAAATCAAAATTTTGAAAAATAAAGCAGTTTAATGCAGAAACTCCTCAAAGTATAGTGTATTACGAATAAAATGCATGAGTATGAGATGAAATACTTTTCAAAAAACACTTGTTTTAAACCTAGATTTCCCAAAAAAAAAAAATTTTGCAATCAATTATCCTTAAATTCTCAAATTTCAAACATATTTTGCATAAAAATCAAGGAATTCTTCAACCTTGGTTGGCCAAACCAAAATTACACACAATAACATGTACAAAGTTTAGCAAAGAGTAATTTGTGTAGTGTGTGCAACTAGTAAAAGTTTAAGATACATGTAAGGTGATATGTAAATAGAAATCAAGCACAAAGTCTATAAAATTCATCACATAAAATTTGAAAGAGACTATTACCTAAAGAGTTACATCATATAACTCCCACATCTCCTAGAATAAAAGTTTGCAATCATGTAAGTTTCTTGATTTGCCTCATATTGTACGTACCAATTTTAATTGAAAAGAAACTTATTAAAATAACCGGGATAATATACACACCAATTTTATTTGATTGATTCAATTATAGTTTAATAATGTACACACCAATTTTAGCATTTAAACTGATGCTACACCTTATGTTCTTTTTGTGCATGTGCTACACTTTTTCAAACACAAAATCTTACGATATATACTAAGATGTTCATGATTAGCTAATAAACAGTGGTGAGATGATTATTTATATCTTTCTCAAAATGTATATGGCCAACATTTACATAAACCTGTTATGTAAAGATAATATGGCCAACCTTAATTACAAATCTAGGATATATAATACAAATCACAAAAATCTTTTCGATTTAAAAAAAAATTATGACAAAAAACAAAAAGCACACATTATGATAAATGAACAATGCAAAGCTATGCATGATAGTGCTTAACTAAGCTATAGAGGGTACACAAATAAGAAATATTAATTTCTTAATTAACTTTTGAGTACATGTACAAACTAGTACATACTTACACAAAATCAGAAAAATCTTAGCACTTATATAACACATGCTATTCATGTTTCTCCACAATGTCAAGCATGTTCTAAATCAAAAGATATCATAATTCATGTAATCCTCAAAACAAATAAAATAAGACACAAAATAAAATATTTTTGTCTTTTTGAAATTTTTCAATGTTTTTGGATTTTTTTTTTTTAAACAAAACAACCTAAGAAAATAAAACAACCAAAAACTAAAAGAAAACATGTCCACAATTAATTAAAAGAATTAAATCAAGGACAAGTAAACAACACTCTCCTTAGAGAATCTTTTCTCACCCATATAGCACTAGTCTTCGGCTTTGTAGGTGAAAATCCATGAGAAGCAAAATGTATTTGAGGGATTACACCAATCTTCTGAGAAAGACTGAAATCCTGCAATTTCTTTTCACAAGCCAACAAGCTTAAATTTTTCAAAAGAATATGAAACAATTTATATGGACTTATGGCAGGAGAAATATCATCCCATATCCTAGATTGAAATACAGAATGTTTAAATTTCAATTTATGACACTTAGGACGAATGTGATCGGAGACACCACAAAAGTGACAAACAGGAACAAATTTAGGAACATCAGTATTCCTAACAATAAATCTAGTCTCAAATTTAGGTTTTTGCCTCAACAAAGAACAATTTGGTCTAATATGACCAACAACACCATAAAGATGACAGGTAGGTACAAAAACAGATTTATTATGTTCTCTAACAGTAGGTTTAGACATAGGTTTAGAAACTTCAGCATTTATTATGCTCTCTAACAGTAGATTTATTATGATACCACTTGTTTTTTTTGGACCCCTTAAATACAACCGGATTAACCTAGTTAACAAGCCAAGTTATTACTTAGTCCAAATTTCAGATTTAGGTTAACACAATCATATAATCATATCAACGCAAAGTGCGGAATATAAAGAACACAAAGATATGATGACCTAGAAAAACCAAACCGGTAAAAAACCTGGGGAGGATTTAACCTAGTTATCTTCAGGGTAAACCTGAATCCACTATGAAAGAATCGAAGTTTTACAATAGCGACTTGGGCCACTAACATCCTATTACTACCCACCAATAGAAAATTTACTGACACAATCACGTGTAAGCTCCAAGACCACGGACTCCTTCTTTCTTGGATTCTCCAGCAAGTACAAGCACTCCCGCTTGCGTATCTTCAAACTTTTTAGTGCAGCAACTGAATGATCATCGAGCTATCAATGAAATCTCCTTCTTGATAATCCTAGGCATATGTGAAGGCAACCACCTCTCAGATCTCACAATAGATTCACACAAACAGCAAAATAGAGCAACATCTAAAACGTGGCTAGGGCTTGCCTTTTATAACTAGGGCAAAACATAAAACCCTACACGTCATATGGGCTTAGGGCTGAGTTGAAAATTTTACAGAAAAAACAATCTACACGACTTTCGATTGATCGAGTCTAATTTTCGATCGATCGAGTCAATCAGAATTGCACACTTAATTATGCAATTAACTTGATTCCAACTTTACATAAAAGACATACTTTGAGCAAGTCTAAAACAAGACTAACAACCTGTTTTGATCATGGTTTACCAACAATACAAATTAGAGTTTTAATACATTAGTTCCTATGTACTTAGAACCTAACAAATTGTAATCTTACATTAATGTAATCTTAATATAAGAATATGACATTACATTGTCTAGGAAGATGATGTGATATATTTTATAGTTTTAAATTATGGTAATGTTAGAAAAAATAAAATAAACCAAAAACTTTAATGTCACATCATTGTAATGTGTGTCACATTAATGGCACATTACAGCGATCTAAACACCCCAAGAGTTTTACAATTTGTAAGACCCCACGCACAAAACTAATAAAAAATATCTCTAATTAGCAATTCTTGCAATTAAATCTTTGATCTAACAGAATCTTTAACGGTGCAATTGTTTCTCTCCTACCGAAAGAACTACGTTAAACATAACTAATCTACGTTCCAAATTTCTAAAGTGTACCTCCTAAACCAATTCCCTAACCTACATAAGAGAATTGCCACTCTCCATGGTAACACCTAATGGATCCCAAATGTTTTGAATACCAAGCTCCATAAAAGACTGGCTCATAAAAATGAAATAACAAATGATCTACAGTCTCTCCATTACACTAGCTTATGCAGTACCATCCAACCAAGATAAATTCGGACTTTATAAGATTACCATAGGTAAGAATCTTTCCCCAGGCCACTATCTAAGCATGACTCTTGTAAGAATTTAACTGATCTGGTAGAATACCATATTCAATGAGTTAAAAAACCTATAGCTGCATTTATAAAATGTGGCTAAAGTCAATATAATAAATAAATAAATAAAACCCCTATAGGTTGTAGACCTATAGCTACAATTCATAAACATGGCTAAAATAGCTCTTGTAGCCACGTTTTTATAGGTTAAAGACCTATGGAGATGCTTTTAAAAACGTAGCAATAGACCTGTAGGTCTATTGCCACAGTATATAGGCCATACTTAAAAACACAGCTATAGAAAATGTTGTTATAGGATAAATGGACCTATGCCCGCATTTTCGGGAGCTACAGCCACGTTTTAAAAAGGCTGCTTTAGACCAGTTTTTTTGTAGTGTGCACACACCTTTTGTACAAAGTACATCCATAACCAATAGACTTAACTTAGGGAAATTAGAGCCAGTTAAATTTTGTGAGTAAAGAAACCATTAAAGCCATAACATATATAGTGTGAAAATGAATCTTCCTTTTGGACAAACTTTGGCTACAAACTTGGTTATAACTAATAGCTACAACTCTACTTAATATCATTTTACTGGATATGAATTTTGACAAATATATCCACCATTGGATTACATTTTCTTATTATACCCTTCATACATGCAAAATTTCAAAAAGATTAAAAATCAATAGTTATGTCATCAATCAAATGTTTAAATTCAAGCTTTTGTAATAAAGTATTATGCATAAAAAATAAGTTTATAGATCGAATAATAAATAACAATCAACTGACACAAAATTTGATATGCGTGTTAAGAACATAAAGAACATGTAATTTAACAATTAAATTTTATAAATATGTGGCCATGTTAGTTTTTTTAGTGGAAGTTGTAGCCAAATTTTACCTCTTTGTTTTCAAGACCTTTGATTAAATCAAAGGTTTTTGTTTTAACATAAATCCATGATAGGAATAAATCAATTGTCAAACTAGAAGTCTGATAATAATAATTATAACTAGTCACTAACTCGTGTGATGCAGGGATTAGTTGAACAAAAAATTTAAATTTTAAATTTCCCTAAAGTTATGATCACTTGAAAAGATAAGTTACAATTTAAGAGGGAAAAAAATACTAACACCAATAATGTTAGGCATGCCATGTCTATTATCAATGGCATCCTTTCTTTAGTGAAAATTTAGGTCTCAATCATTTTTTTAATATAATATAATCCCTCTCATTGCTCAATTTGTTTGCAAAATCATGGGTTTTTCCTTGCCATATAAAATGCAACCAAAAAACCCAAAAATAAGAAAATAAAAACTATAGAGCTTTTATATAGAAAAAAGTAATTAATTACACTCAGAAATGGCACTGACGCTCAAAAAGAGTCGTTAATGTAGAGCAATAGGTTTTGGAATTTTTTTTTTTTTTTTTTTTTTTTTTTTTGGAAAAGCTAATTTAGTGTTATAGGCAATAGTTATAATAGCTTTACACATAAAAGAACAACAACAAAAAGGCGTATCGGATGAATAAATTGACTTCGTTAGAGAATGAAGACAAATAAATGCACTGGAAAGAATAGATTTCGGAATATATGAATGTAAAAAGAAGAAGAAGGATGTGCTAGTTGAAAGGCCATAGAGTTTAATCAAGATAGAAAACGACCAACCTAGGAAGCACTTGGAATGCTCTTATTATCTGCATAGCCTCAGTTGCCACCTTCTTGCCTCTCATCTACTTATGATTCCAACTTTTATTCTTGGCGAGAGAAAAGGGCTCTTGCCTTTAGGTAATGTAATTGAGAAAAATGCCACAAGAAACATATCAACACCCCTTTTTTTTTTGGTTCTTAAATAATAAAAATTTAAAGAACAAATTTATATGTTTAATGCATAACCTAAGCTTGTTCATCAAGATTCAAGACCCAACAACATAAAAAAACAATATAAAAAATAGAGTAAAAATGCAAAAAGGGTCATATATATATATATATGAAAAATAATTTTTTAAAAATAACAGTAATTTATAAATGTAGGGACTCAATTTGGATTGACCCTGAGTACGAATGGGTTTTCAGCCCAACAAGCCCAAACAATAAATTTATAGAGAGTGGGTTAAAGGTTTAGGCGCTGGCCGTCGTTCATCAAGCATGAACTCTCATTTATAAAAAGATACTTAGAGTTTCTTTACAACTGGGAGGATGCTCCTCGGCCATGGGCCGAGAAGGCCTTTTGCTTCTCTTTTTCCCCCTCCCTCCTTTTTACTTTACTTGCTTTCCTTATATAGTCTTCATCTTCCTATCTCCTTATTCTATCTGTTGATCATTCATTTGCCTCTCTTCTGGCCGTCCGTCCCATCAGAGGCCTTATCAGTACTCGAGTGGTTCACTCTGATCAACGTTGCCCTGCTAAGGGGTTATATCCCCATTAATGTGGCTAGGGGGGTTAGGTGAATGCATTAAATGCGAGGGTGACAGCTTACTTTGGGCCTGGTCTTTCCCGAAAATCACCCTTGTCAGGCCGAGGATGAGGAGGTTCTTGGCGTAGATTGGGAAAAGAGGCTTTCCCCAATTTAGCCTTGAATAGTCAGTGTTCCTCGGCATGGGCCTTGGGCCTACTACACAATGGGCTGAGGCTATTAGGCCCACGGGCCTCACAATAGCCCCTCAAAACCCTGCTGCACGTTCCCTCGGACGGGGAAGAGGGTTTTGAAACCTGCGGGCCCTCTAGATGAGTCGCCCCACTTCGGTTCGTGTTAATGCTAGCGGCTTTTTGACTGCCCGATGCGCGTTTTTAGCGTTTCAAGACTTAATGGGTGCCCACATTAAATTTTGGCGGCACCACGTTTCCCACTTTCAACGGTATGATCTCTTGCTTTTATGAACAAGCGGTTACATTTGGGGAACCTAAGGGGGAGTATAAGTACCTGTTTGAACCGCCTGGTTTCATCATTTTCACGCTTACAACCATTGATGCGTATGACTTAAGTCTAGTTCAACTTGCACTCTTCCTGAAGAGAATCGCCATACTTCTGTAAGTCTTCTTTTTCTAGCGACCCCAAATTTCCTTGATTTTACTCCTCCTTTTCTTCTTTTAGAACTTTTAGTCATCTTTAGGGAATGGGTAAGTTTAAGAAGTTGGTTGAGTCTGACGAGATGATGAACAAATTCATTGTCGACTATAGAATACCCAATAATGTGAGTTTGAAGTACTGTGAAGAAGGGGAATGGTACCTTAAGAGGAGAGAGGGTGAAGTTGTGATCCCAATAGTCGCTTTCGTAGAAGGAGGGATGAGAATCCCTATGAGGCCAGTAACTCTCAATTACCTTAAGCATTTTCGCCTGACTCCTACTCAGTGTGCCGTGAATGTATTTAGGATATTAGGGTGTGTAGATACCCTGAATAAGAAAATGGGGCTGAGACTGACTCACCACGATGTGAACTGGTGTTACAACCTTCATCACCTGAGGGGTAAGACGTAATATATGAAGACAAGGGACGATAGGGTTCGTCTTATCCAGTGTCTTCCTGATTCCAATAAGGGGTTAACCCAAGATTTCCTCATAGTGTCGGGAGAGTGGCACAACGGTTTTCATTGCCCAACAGTAGAGGGGGAGCCAGGTAGGATATCCGAAGTAAAAGACGATCTAGGTTTCAGTATTTTCAAGTTTTATAACTGTATATTTGATTTGGTTGATTAACCATAGGAGTTTCACTTTTCTTGTCACAGATCCGCACGCCTTTGCACGTCATTTCCATTTGGTTAACAAAGCGGATTTGGAGATCGTTCTTAGGTCGGACCTTTTCCTAAACGAAACTGATAACCAGGTCAGAGCTGCTCATCACATCCTCGGATGCGACCCTTCTCAGAAATCATTCCCAGTCCCGAAGCACGTAATTAAAGCTCGTGACCCTCGGCTTACGCAGATCACCGTGGTGGAAGACGGTTTTGCATTTACTAAAGGGTCTTATATACTTGAAGGCATTCCGCTAGCAGGTCCCTCCTCATCCCAGCAAGTAACGGTGGCCGAGGAAGGACTATCTAAGAAGGCAAGTGAGGTGGTTGAACTGAGTTCTTCTGAGGACGAATATAGCGTGTTTAACCTAGCTGATCAGTCCGAGGATCCCTCTGGTGATCTAGGAGACCCTCATTTGTCCGAAGCCGATCTCCAGTCCCTAAGAGTTGGTACTCCGACTGAGATGGGTTTAAAAAGACAGCCCCACACCAATCTTCTTGACCTGCTCGAAGGCGGTTCCAAGAAAGGTGTACCAGAAGAGTCGCAGCCCCAGCCCCCAGCACCTCCGCCCCAGATTTTAACTGTGCAAACTAGGTCGTCTTCTGCTCTCACAGTAACAGACCCTCAGACCGAGTCTCATGACCCGAATAGGAAGAGACTTTCCAAGGGTAAGGAGCCAATGGATGGGAGTAAATACCATTCCCCGCCCGAGGAGGGTAGATTTCGCAGGCCTCCGAAGCAACTAAAGCTCGGTGATCAACGGAAGAGTAAGAAGGCCATCCAGCAGTCCGAGGCTCAAGCCTGGCTGCCCGCTGCCATGCTCCATGATCATCCCCTAATGGATAACGCGTCGATGTGGGAATCTCAAGGAGCCGAGGGGGCTCTTGTAGCCGAGGCCCTGGAGAAATCTCTTCTTCTTCCCACTGACATGGCCGAGCTAAGAAATATGAGTGGGGTAGAGGTTGTCCTCGACCTTAAGAAGTATCTAGGAATGGTGGGTCCTTTGGCACCTATTCACTTGATTCAAAGTTTGTCACTTAATACCTTCCTTTCTCTTTACGGAGTTACTTGTTTTTATTGGCAGGCTATCCAGACCCTTTTCAGGTTAGGCGAGGAGGTCGATGACCATAGCAATGCCTTAGCGCAAGAGCGTGACAAGTTCTTGGAGGCTGCCAATACTCTCAAGAGATCTGAAGCCGACCTAAAAAAGGCTACCGAGGATCTGGAAGAGATGACGAAGGCCAGGGAAACTGCTGTCTCCGACCTAGCCATGACCAGGAAGCAAGCTAAGGATCAAACTAATCGCTTGCTAGACGTTGAGGGTCAATTACAGACTGCCAAAGAGAACATTACCTATATGAAGGGAAAGTTGACTGCGGCAATCCATGAGAAAGGTGTTGCCGAGTATGCCAAGGACGAGGCTGTGAGAGCCAAAGACAAGGCGGTATTTGCAAAAATAGACGCTGAGCGCTCTGTAGAACAGGCAGAGGAGAATGCTTTCGCAGATAGGGTGGCTAAGACTGAAGCCACCCTTCGGGCTCAAGTTCCTGCAGTGTGCAGGCATTACTGTTCTCAGACCTGGCATGAAGCCCTCAACCAAGCAGGGGTTGATGTCTCATCTGATCTTAGGAGGGAGGACAGGGTATATTACCCTATTGCCATTCGCGAGGTTGCACCTGCTGCTCCCGAGGAGAAGTCCTCATTACCAGCAGTTGAGAGTCACGATAAGACCGCCGAGGATACACCGTTAACTGACCAACCATCCGAGGAGGTTGAGCCCCAGAGAGCGTTGGGGGAAGTTATACCCGAGGGTCAGGGAATACCACAAGACATGGCAAGTCCTCCGGCGGACCTTTCGAGACCAAGCCCTTAGGCCTTGGCCAAAGCCTTTTGATTTACTTATTGACTTAATTTGCCTACTAAGTCAAGGAGACTAGTATACGACATAGGATAAATTTGTTTATTTTCTCTTTTATCTCATTTTGTTTCTTGCCTCAATGGCGTTGTAAGGGAGTTGTATACTTTCCGTTTGAACTGAATACTTAATACTTCGCTTCCAACTAATGATATTTTCTTTTGTTTGCTTTACTATTGTATTCTGCTTAATATTCGTATTCTATTCTGGAGTTAGCCTCATGAAACCATCTGTTATCCTTCAAATATTAATCTAAAGACCGTATTATAGCTTGACTCTAAGTAACGCTTTGGTTTTTCTTCAGATAGTTATTTTCTCCATGGGTTCGAGTCCGAGGACCATGCAATACCCTGGTTATGCCTAGTACTTCTATTTTTCTATAAGTATCCAGTTTTCCATAGGTTTGGGTCCGAGGACCATGCAATACCTTGGTTATGTCTAGTACTTCCATTTTTCTATAAGTATCTAGTTTTCCATAGGTTTGGGTCCGAGGACCATGCAATACCTTGGTTCTGTCTAGTACTTCCATTTTTCTATAAGTATCTAGTTTTCCATAGGTTTGGGTCCGAGGACCATGCAATACCTTGGTTCTGTCTAGTACTTCCATTTTTCTATAAGTATCTAGTTTTCCATAGGTTTGGGTCCGAGGACCATGCAATACCTTGGTTCTGTCTAGTACTTCCATTTTTCTATAAGTATCTAGTTTTCCATAGGTTTGGGTCCGAGGACCATGCAATACCTTGGTTCTGTCTAGTACTTCCATTTTTCTATAAGTATCTAGTTTTCCATAGGTTTGGGTCCGAGGACCATGCAATACCTTGGTTCTGTCTAGTACTTCCATTTTTCTATAAGTATCTAGTTTTCCATAGGTTTGGGTCCGAGGACCATGCAATACCTTGGTTCTGTCTACCACTTCAATTTTTCTGTAAGTATCTAGTTTCCCCATAGGTTTGGGTCCGAGGACCATGCAATACCTTGGTTCTGTCTAGTACCCAGGTATAATGGTGTGTATAGTTTTACCATAGGCTTGGGTCCGAGGACCATGCAATACCTTGGTTCTGTCTACCACTTCTATTTTTCTGTAAGTATCTAGTTTCCCCATAGGTTTGGGTCCGAGGACCATGCAATACCTTGGTTCTGTCTAGTACCCAGGTATAATGGTGTGTATAGTTTTACCATAGGCTTGGGTCCGAGGACCATGCAATACCTTGGTTCTGTCTACCACTTCTATTTTTCTGTAAGTATCTAGTTTCCCCATAGGTTTGGGTCCGAGGACCATGCAATACCTTGGTTCTGTCTAGTACCCAGGTATAATGGTGTGTATAGTTTTACCATAGGCTTGGGTCCGAGGACCATGCAATACCTTGGTTCTGTCTACCACTTCTATTTTTCTGTAAGTAGAGGTTTGTCCTCGGATCGCTTTACTGGAGGTGATTCCTCCTTGGGTCAGATTATGATCTTTACACGTGGCGTTGATCTCGCCTCCAGCTCAAGGCCCCATCTTTTTCATTTATGAAGCGCCTATTGTTCGTTCGTGTTCCGCGCTTGACGCTTCGGTGCGCAAAATGCGCCTTCATTAATGTCTCGTAAATTAAACGAGTCCAACGGTCTATGGCCTCCTTGGAAATTGATAGCTTCATTATTAGCCCAGCTGATAATTCTCTTTTCGAACTCTGCATGAATTAATTCTCACCAACCCCCACCCCCTATAAAAGGGTGGAGATGGTTTCTCCACAACCCATGGACCTTTCAACACAAACAGAAAAACAGAACACATTCTTCCAACTTCCAAGCCCTTTTAACAAACCCGCCGGAATTGTGACTGGAACTGGCAAAAGCCGGTATGGCCGCAGCCCCACTGGGCTTTCGGTGCGGCAGAATCTAGGCGTAACCCCGATGGCGCCCTACAAGGTGGCCCGGAGGGATGTTGTTAGAGTACCTAACGTCTTTCCTCGGAGCGCACCCCACGAAGAAGACGTGCGAATTCACCTCATGCGGTGCTCGAGTGTTGCCGTCTCCAACGCCAACACTCTGAGGATTGGAGAGAATCAAGGGAACATCATGGGGGAAGGTATCCCGGAGCCCCTGCATCTGCTCCTCTCTTTGTTCCAGCTCCGCCTGGCCGAGAAGGGAGTTGTCGGTGGCCTGGAAACATGATGGCCCTCCCCCTTCTCTGCCTTTTGTCAAGCTCTCCATTCTCTTTATACCAATAAAGGGACGGCTTGACACTTCCCACTGGCTAGTTTTTTCTTAGGCGGCTCCACTGGCCTCTGATTGTAGAAATAGCTGGTAGGATTAGCTGTAAATTTGTTTGTAAAACATGCCTGCCTGAGCCTTGATTGTAATTTGTACTCTTTCTATTTATGAAATAACAATATCAAGATTTCTCTTTTCGCTGTCAAATCTTCTATTTTTTTTTTTTTTCAACCTACTGTAAAACGAATACTTAGAACACTCGCCTGGTGCGCCGGCCAGCACCCTAATCCTTCCCACAGACGGCGCCAATTGTAGGGACTCAATTTGGATTGACCCTGAGTACGAATGGGTTTTCAGCCCAACAAGCCCAAACAATAAATTTATAGAGAGTGGGTTAAAGGTTTAGGCGCTGGCCGTCGTTCATCAAGCATAAAGTCTCATTTATAAAAAGATACTTAGAGTTTCTTTACAACTGGGAGGATGCTCCTCGGCCATGGGCCGAGGAGGCCTTTTGCTTCTCTTTTTCCCCCTCCCTCCTTTTTACTTTACTTGCTTTCCTTATATAGTCTTCATCTTCCTATCTCCTTATTCCATCTGTTGATCATTCATTTGCCTCTCTTCTGGCCGTCCGTCCCATCAGAGGCCTTATCAGTACTCGAGTGGTTCACTCTGATCGACGTTGCCCTGCTAAAGGGTTATATCCCCATTAATGCGGCCAGGGGGGTTAGGTGAATACATTAAATGCGAGGGTGACAGCTTACTTTGGGCCTGGTCTTTCCCGAAAATCACCCTTTTCAGGCCGAGGATGAGGAGGTTCTCGGCGTGGATTGGAAAAAGAGGCTTTCTCCAATTTAGCCTTGAATAGTCAGTATTTCTCGGCATGGGCCTTGGGCCTGCTACACGATGGGCCAAGGCTATCAGGCCCACAGGCCCCACAATAAAATTTAAGTCGAATTAATTCAAACGGTAAGAAAAAATATATGACTACATAATAGAAAAAATAAGAGAAAAATAGGTTACCTTAAAAGAATAATGCATGACAATAGCAATTGAAATTTGTCAAGACATTTTCATATATTGCAAAACATGAACCCAAAATTTAGATGTTAAGACTTCTAAAAAGCCAAAAAGAAAGAGTAAAGAATCAGTGCCTAGAAATTATTGGGAAAAAAAAAAACATATGACTACATAATAGAAACAAAAATATAATATTGCAAAAATTGAATCAAAAAATTAAGTTATTAAACTTCTTAAAGGCTTAAAAATTTGAAAAATCAGCAAAAAAAAACATATGACTACATAATAGAAAAAATATAAGAGAAAGATAGGTTACCTTAAAAGAATAATCCATGATTACAGCAATTGAAATTTGTCAAGACAATTTCATATATTGCAAAATATGAACCCAAAATTTAGATTTTAAAACTTCTAAAAAGCCAAAAGAAAGAGTAAAGAATTTAGATACATTGTTGGGTGCAAAACAAATATTTGCACCATTGATGCCCTTAATAAGATGCTTGGTAACCGAAGAAACCAAATATCAGTCAAATAATTTCTTTTACCACACCATACAAAAAAGTAAATGCTAGCAAAACACCTTAAGAAAGTGCAAAAATAAAGCAATCTTATATTCAAGCATTGTAGATATGAACTTTATCGATTATTCCATACCATCTTGACAAATCCGTAGAATGTTTTGTTTCATATTACAATGCATTGATAGCTATTTTATGCCATTTGTGCAATGCCCCAGAAAGCTGAAAAAAAAAATATATGACTACATAACAGAAAAAATTGAAAATTCTTATTAACAAAAACATAGTAAAATTATAATTAAAAAAACCCTAATAGTGATCTAGTGACCGGAGAATTAGAGAAGGAGGGAAGGAAGAGTAAGAAAAAAAATGAATGAGAGAGGAGGTGTTTGCATTTGAATACATCTTAAAAGCCCTAAATCAAATTAAAAAATATAAATAAAAAATGCTGATGTGTGTATACACACACACACACACAAATAAGAGTTCACCTACACAAATCAACCAATAATCCAAAATTGAATGAGGTTTTGTTCTTTAGAGAGATTTAATTGCAATGTTCATGTCCCATGCTCTCAAATTGGTCAATTCTAAAAGGTTCTTACGTCGTCTAGGCTGGAAAACACTGGTTGGAATTCAAGCAGTAATTGGAATTGTATCAAAATACTTAATCTTCAATTCCGTAACATGGTCAAAAGTAATATCGCTTTTTGCTTATGCATAGCTGTTGAAACATAAGGAACTCCATAGATAGCAAGCAAATCTGCACACCTAGAAATGACAACCCTAAAGTTCCTCCAAAAAAAAAAAAAAAAACTTAACATCACAATAGTTAGGGAAAAAGATTATGAAGATTGCATTGTGGTTTGGTGTGCGATGTGGTATTTAAGGAGTGAGTGTGAGTTTATCGTGTGGTAGTATTCAATTTAATTCTTAAAAACCCTAATAGTGATATAGTGACTAGAGAATTAGAGAAGAGAGAAGAAGAGTCCAAAACAAAATAGAAAACTATATGAGAGAGGAGGTGTTTGCATTTGAATACATCCTTAAAGTTCTAAATCTAATTAAAAATATAAATAAAAAATGCTAATGTGAAAATTGTGAGAGGTAACCAAAATCCAAGACTTCGGTTATATATACTAGTATTATATGGCGATGCACGGCTTAATCAGATCATAAACTAGATAAAATATTAATTTAATTAAATATAATAATAAAATAATAATTAAAATAAAGTAAAGAGAATAATCTTTTATTTTAAGTTATATAATGAATGCATGAGTGTAAGATCATAGTTTTTTAAAGGAAAAAAATCATATAAGTCCAAAATTAATTATGATACTAGTATAAAAGAGATGGCTAAAAAATATAAAGGGAGTTTGCAAATATCATATAAGCTTTAAAGCTCAAGTAATCACCACGCATATTTAATTTTTTTAAAAAAAAAAATCTGAATTCAATAATAAAACGATAAAAATATTTGAAAGCTTATTAAGTGGTAACCTCAATTTAATAGTTAAGAATTAAGAAAACCTAAATTATGAACATTAAAAAATATAATTACTAAATTAAAAATAAAAATAGAGAGACTACATGAGAATTGATTTTTTTTTCTTGAAAGTGAGGGAGGAGCACCGAATTTCACCCTATAAATATATGTGTATTATGAAATAGGAAAAAAAAAAACCTATCAAACTGGTATGCATATTTGAAAGACAATCAAGTGCATGTAAAGTGTAAAAAAAATACTTGCAGTGTGGTAGTGATGTCTTCATGTCAAATTGCTTCTAGGAGAGGGAGAGAGAGTTTTTTTTTTTTTTTTATAATTTATTTATTTATAACCAAGAGAAACTTAGTTTGAAAATTACAGGAGTCAATATATAATAGTAAATATTAATATTGGAATGGTATTGATCGGATAATATTTCAATGTGATCAAATTCATCTTCCTTTCTATTTTTTATTTTTATGTTTTTGTATTTACTATTTATTAATTATGTTTTTTTGTTTTTGTAATTCATTTAATTAGAAGTTTTTGATTCCTGTTTTATCTAACTATTTTGGGAGTTATATATTTGATTCGGATGATTTTATATAATTAGTTTTATTGATCTTTTTATTAGAAGTTGATATGAACAAAAAGTCTAATGTTAATCTAATATTAGTTGCAAATTAAGAGCATTAACCTTTTTTTTTAAGTTGTAGTATAACTTGTTGCAATTTAAGATGTATTAAACCTTTTTTTAAGTGTAATAATTATAAAATAAGAAGAATTAGATTACACTACTTCTACGTGCTACATTTAAGATGCATTAGACTTTTTTTTTTTAATATAAATGTTTCTTTTTAAAATCTAAAAATTTTAAAAATTTCTTCAATTTCTTCAATGCATTAGACTTCTAAGTTGCTGCTTTTTTTTTTTTTTTTTTTTTAGTACCTGTTGCTACATTTTTTTTATTATATATAAATGTTTTCTTTTTACGTGTAGTATAGTACAATAATTAAATAAGGATTAGATGAATTATGTCAAGAATTTGAATTGTAATTAAATTAAGATATTTATCAACTTAGAAATTATAGGAGAAAGAAAATTATATATTTTTAAAAAAAAAAATCAAAAAAATTTCTACAATACAGTACAGCCACTTGGTACAACCACAACTTTTAAGCCCAAATGTAGTAATAGTAGTAGTAGTATTACTACTAATACTACTATTACTACTACTACTAATAATAATAATATATTATTGTTATTATTATTATTATTATTTGGTAAACTTTTGACCCATTTCAAAGAGACATTACCTTAGGAAGAAGTAACTTCTTTTTTCTTTTTTCTTTTTTCTTTTTTGAGAGAGTTTCAACCTATGGTGTCCACTTCTGATTATGCTCTTTATCATCAGACTAAGACACCAATCAATTTTTGGTATAGGCAGGGATTGAATTCCAGATCTCTTATTCAACTATCAGAGATTTTACCAGTTGAGCTAACTGGAATCTACTTGGAAGAAGTAACTTTGAACTTTGAATCATACTTGAAAAATCTTTGAATCGTACTTAATGAGACCAAAAGTCACAATGCACCTCTATAAAAAAAAACCATTTAAATCAAAATTTCATTCCAATATAAATGTAATATTAATTATTATTATTATTTGGTAAACTCTTGACCCATTTCAAAGAGACATACTTTAGGAAGAAGTAACTTTGAACTTTGAATCGTACTTAATGAGACCAAAAGTCACAATGCACTTACATAAAAAACCATATAAATCAAAAGTTCATTCCAATATAAATGTAATAAATTATCCCTGCCAACCAATATCCATTTTTTCAAATTAAAGTATTATGCTCAAAAGTCAACTTACAATTCTTACATGCAAAGGGGTTTCGACCCATTATATAAAGCTTTGTTATTTTTATATTCAAAACCCAAAAGATACAAAAGAATTCAAGAGTGTAAATTAAAAGAGTTATGGATGGAAATAGTATGAGAGTTGTAATAGTAATGATTATAATGATGGGATTTGTTACGGTTGTCCTGGGACCTGGGTGTATCTCAAGCCGATGAGACAACACAATTCTCTTTCCCCACATTTCCCTCCCTCTCCACTCCCTACTACTCCCCCTTCTCTTCCCCCAAGTAGTGAGGATAGTTTGGCTACCATTGTAGGAATGTCTAAATTCCCAGCACTCCTTAAAGCTTTACGAGAAGCAATCAATATAGGAATGTCTAAAATCCCTATATTCAAATATAAAAATCGTTGATTCTCAAAAAAAAATATATATAAAAATCGTGAAGATGCAGACAGAGCTTTGAAATTATGTGCATCAGAGTGCAGAGAAAATTTTGGTCTAGAAGAATATTGTCATGCATTTTGTGACTTTAGCAGCTCATTTTAAGAGTAGTCTTTGTTATACAAGATTCATGCAAGAACCATCTACAGTCTAGAAGAATATGGAGCACTTGGCCCAATCATTGACCTATATCTAAAGTATAAACCCCTACCCACAGTCTTAGGGTTTTTTTTTTTTTTTTTTTTTTACCAGAAAAGGAAACAAACACTATACAAAAGTCTGAAACCTACTAGTCAGGTTTTTTTTTTTTTTTGAAGGTAAGATAGGAAGAAGATGGCAAGATATGATGGTTCCCTCTCTAGTACATAAGAAAGTCTAGCTAGCAAGAGTATGGGTAGTAAAATTTGTTTGTCTAAAACAGGAGAAAATGATCAAGTAAGAACATGAGGTATTTTAAATTAACCCATTTTATGATTTCGATTAGATATTATAATTCTAAAATTGTATAGAGTACTATTATATTTAAAATGTTAGATGATAATATGATATTAAATTATGTATACTATTTGCAGGGGAGCTAGAGATAGCGAGTTGGTGATGCTTTGATATCAAAGTCAAGTTCGTTGATTTCACGGAAAGTCATTGATACTTTCATTTTTGTCATCACCAAGTTAAATATCTTAAGTCGATAAGAATACCTGAAAAGGCACTTTATATATTGTTATTTAATCAAGTATGTTAAAATATATCATATCAAAAAAAAAAGAAAAAGTATGTTAAAATATATAAATATAATATAATATGTTACATATTTCTATCTTCTTTTGTCTTGATTATTTTGAGGATAAGAAAATTCGTGGAGTATCTCCAAAAGTTACCTCGGCCGCCGCCCCGGGGGTTGAATTCTAGACGCATTTTAGGTAAAAATATAAAACTGTTATTAATGATGAAAAGCTATAAAATCATATACACAATAGGAGCAATTGCTTTCATGGGAGGACTGAGAGCATAGCCTACTTATATGTTTGTTAAAGATAAAAATAAGTTGGCATGTTAAGCTAAAATAAATAGACCTATAACATATAGGTTAACAAAAATAATAGAAATTTTTGTAAGTTGTACTTTATGTCTATCTAACAACTAAAATTTTTTCCATTTTGTAAGTAGAATTAGAACATTTTTTATAATTACAATTTCAAAATGATTTTTTATGTAAATAAACCCCTAATAGATAAATATAATATAATGAATATGTTATTTTATTTTGAATTTTCTTGCATTCAAATATTGCTTAGCATACACATGAATGAATTGTTATTTTGCAAATTAATCTCAAATACTATATCAATATGTATATGTTCACTTGCACATGCGTAAATGTGATGTCAAATGTAATTTTTGCCCTCCCTCAAGTTAGATCCTAGCTCCGCCATTGGTTACCTCAAATATAAAACGCTATTTCAAACAAATAATTAAACACAAAGTTTAGTACAAAAAATTTTGAGGTGGGTTATAAATTTGCCTAAATTAGTTGAGTTGACCATATATATATAAATACACACACACACACACACACATATATATATATATATATATTATTTTTTACTATTTTATTTTATTTGAAGTTAAACTCTATATGGTGTGCCTTCATGTTAGAATGTCTTTTCCTCTCCCTTGTGTGTGTGTGTTTGTTTCTCCAACAAAAAAAGTTAAACTCTATATTACTTTCTTATTTGTTGGTCAAAACATGCTACTTATATATTAGAAACAACAAGTCTGTTACAAAAAATATTAGCTTTATCAAAAGCTAAAATAGCATCCACCACAGGCAATGGGTCAACAAAAATAGCAAAAGGAAAAATACGCCTAGACCCTATTCTTGCCAATGCATCCATGCATTGATTTGCCTCATGGAACATGTGCTCAATTCGTTTGTTAAGGATGGCTCTCAGGAGGGTCTTGCAATCAGTCAAAAGAGGCTCCATTAGCATGTTAACAAAATCATTATTCATCAATTGGACTACACTCATAGCATCCATCTCAACAATAAGGCTATTAAGATTGAGTTCCCTGGCTAAGGTGAGTCCATCTCTTAAAGCCCACAGTTTCTGCAATGAAGCTGTTGGTGAAGCCCAAACTTCTAGAAAAGCCTATTATCCAGTCTCCATTATGGTCCCAAATGAGCCCACCTCCTCCTACCTTCCCTGGGTTCCTAAGAGTCGAGCTATTAGTGTTAAGTTTTGCCTATCCTTCAAGGGGTTTCCTCCATGCAATTGGGATTATGGATTTAGATACTGGAAGCTTAATTCGTGTTCCTATTGCAAAAAATTCTACAGCACTTTGAATGCATTTCTTAGTAGCCTTAGTGTCAGGGGAGCTAGTCTTAAACACACATAAGTTTCACTGTAGCCATAAGTGCCACACTCCCATAGGAAAGACAATACCCCATGGAATTCCTATGCAATTAGATACAATTTTAGTATTGCAATTAACTTCCAGCCATTCCCTTAGGGGTTTGTTAAAAGATTCCCTAAGAAAGTGATGGTAGTTTAGTTTCTGCCAAAAGGCTTGTGCAAACTCACAACTCCGGAGCAAATGTTCAATGGATTTAGTCTCTTCTGAACACAAAGGGCATGTTGGATTAAGGTTTAAACCTCTTGAATCTAGTACTTCACCAATGGGAAGGCTGTTGTGGATGCATAGCCAAAGACAAAATTGAATCCGAGGGGGTGCAGTAGTTTTCCAGACCTAAGATATAGATATAGTGTCCAGGTTCAAAGGGTTTAAGCCTCTTGCCAATAAATAAGCTGAGTTTAGAGAGAAAGAACCATTTCTGGAGTACGCCTATAAAAGAGAATTTCAGCATTGGGATCACATGTAAGANAAAAGCAAAGAGTCATCAGCAAAAAATAGGTAAGTGAAAGAGCATCCATTTCTACCTACCTTAATCCCTTGAATGTCCTTATTATGTTCAGCTTTTAAGAGAGATAGGGACAAAACATTTGCACACATAAGGAAGAGGTATAGGACATAGGGTCTTCCTTCCTAAGACCTTTGATGGATTGAAAGTATGAGTCACACTACCATTAACCAAAAGTGTGTATTGGACAGTTGAAACACACTCCATAACCCAGCCTATCCACCTAGGACTGAAATTCATTGCCACTAGCATTGCTTTCAAGAATTTCCAGTCTACCCTGTCGTAAGCTTTACTCATATCAATTTTTAAGGCCCCAAAACAGTACTTCCTTTTTTTTTCCCCAAGAAGGTCAAAAATTAATTTCATGGGCAATCAAAATGTTGTCAATAATGCTTCTTCCTTTGATGAAGGCAGTCTGATAGGGTGTGATCAGTTGGTCCATGAAAGGTTTAAGCCTATTGACAAGATCTTAGATATAATCTTATAAATCACATTGCACAGACTAATAGGCCTAAACTAATTAACATTCTTTGGAATGAGATTTTTTGGAATGAAGGTGATGAAGGTGTGGTTGAGAGATTTGAGCAAGGACCCTGAGTGAAAGAAAGCTTGTACAATGCTAAAGATATCACTTTTTACAGTGTCCCAGTACTCCTACTAGAAGAATGCAGGAATACCATCCAGTCCAGGAGCTTTATGGGAGCCTAATTGGAAGACAGTGAGTTCTATTTCCTTGTTTGTGATAGGACAATTAAGAGCAAGGTTTTGCTGATTGGATAATTAGGGGAATGGGCAGAGTTTGTAATTCATTTAGAATCTGCTAAAAAAAAAGCATTAACAGATCCTTCATAGGACTTTTTGAAATGATAAACCAACAAATTCTCTATGCCCCTTTGATCCTCAACAGTACTTCCATTTTAGCTTTAAGATGCAAAACTCGATTTCTGGCTCTCCTTTGTTTCACTACTATTTGGAAGTATTTTGTATTTCTGTCCCCGAATATTATCCAATTGCTTCTAGCTTTCTAAGCCCCCATCACTTCTTCCCTATGCATTAGAATTTCTAGTTCTTCTCTAAGAGCCTTCTCCTTTCTAACATCATGAATTGTGTGGATGGAATTTTGCACTTTTTGGAGTTGATCTTTTTTGTGGGCAATATCCTATTCCACTCTTCCAATTATTTCTTTATTCTACACTATGAAGATTCTTCTCACATTTGAGATTTTGTTTCTAAGTTGAAAAGCTCTAGACCCAAAAGATCTAAAATCCCAAGCTTGCTTGACTACATTCTTGCATAAATGGTGTGATGTCCACATATACTCAAACCTAAAGGGCCTTCTACGAAAGGATTGTTGGAGATCAAAGTTTAGAATTATAGGACCATGATCGGATCAAATGATTGGAAAGTTCCTAAGCACATAATTAGGGTAGGCATTTATCCAATCTAAACCTGCAAAGGCCCTATCAAGTCTCTCCATTACAAAATTATCCTCCTCTCTTCTATTCATCCAAGTAAATCTTTGGCCTAATGCAACTAGATCACATAGGGCCAATTCAAAGATAAGGTGATGAAAAGATTCCACTCCTAAGAGTGAGCCCTGTTTAAAAGAAAATTTGTCTTCCTTACTAGGATTTGATTAAAATCCCCAATACAAAGCCAATTTGGATTGGTTAACAATTTCAATTCCTTAAATTTACACCAAACCTCCTTTCTTTTAGCATATTCAGGGTGACCATAAACAAAAGTGATAGAAAGGGGTGTACCTTTATTGTCCAGCAAATCAATGTGCATAAGGTTCTTTGATGCATAGATAATCTGTAATCTTTGTTTGGGCATCCAGGCAAGCAAAAGTCCCCCACTTAGTCCATCTCTTGAGTACTCCCATCCAAAAAAAAAAAAAACACATTTACTCCAAATACCTTCTCATTTATCCTTTGCTAACTGAGTTTCCATAAGAAAAAGAACACTAGGTTCGTACTTGAGGGCAAATTTCTGCATTTTAGAACTGCAGAGAGTTTGCCTAAACCTCTACAATTCCAACTCAATACTCTCATGGCTGATGGGGAAGCTGATGAGGGTTTGCTGTTTGCTAAATATATCTATATTTTAAAGTATCATATATTTATTCTTTGTTTTGGAAGGTTTTTATTTATAAAATGCTTAGGGGTGTTCTCGGTTTGTACCAATTAACTAGGACCCAAGGTTTTAGAATTTTCCCCCCCCCCCCCGGCGCGCCCTCCCTCCCTCCCTCCCTCCAAAAAAAAAAAAAAAAAAAAAGGCCAAAATAGTCAAAAAAAGAAAAGAAAAGAAAAGTCATTTAGTCCACTCCTATATGGTGGTGGTCCCTCCCAAAACAAAAACCCATTTTACGTAAAAACTTTTCTATGCATTATTGGTATCAAATTATTAAAGCACTACTTGATTTTTTTTTTTTTTTTAAGCCTATGTTTCTTTTTTATACTTTAATTATTGAGAAATACTATATCCATAACATTTTCACAAATTTTTACAACAAATCATAAATGACAAGTTTTTATTTGCTATTATGGATGGAAAAAAAGTAGTTTAAGTTATGAATTCAAATTAGAACCAATAACAACTTACCACCTATGATTTATTATAAAACATCTAAAATTAAAATTTTAACTATTTGCTATTTTGGATCTAAAGTTAAAATTTTTAAAATTTTGAGATTTAATATTGTCACAATGCTATTTAAAATACACCTAAAACATTTATGGGTACCTCACAAACGAAACGATGGCATTGAGTTCCTTAGATCTAGGGCCGTAAAAAAGTCAAGCTTTGTCGAGTAGTGTGTGTTTGAGCTTGGCTCGTCAATAAAAATCAAATGCTCAAGCTTGGCTCGAGCTTAAGACAAGCCTAAAAACAATGTTTGAACTTGAGCTCATGAGAATGCCAAAAAACTTGAACTTGACTTGGTTTGGCTTAATTAATTAGTCAAGCTAAGCTTAAGTTTAATATCAAGCTCAAACTTGAGCTCAAGTCAAGCTTTTTAGCTTAGAGTCCAAAAAAATTGCATTATCAAATACTTATATCACCAAAAAATCAAGTAAACAAAAAAGAAAAGAAAAGAAAATAATATAATCATTTTATCATGCTTCTAATTCCACCCGTGATTAGAAATTGTTCAAATTACAACTTATATAATTAAATCCATTCATTCATCATTCATTGTCTATAGCTTTAGTAATTAAAAATAATTTAACTTAAGTCTAAAAGTGTTCCATGGTTAGTTTAGAGGGAGTATTAAAAAATATTAGAGGAAAGATGAAAAATTAATGGGTAGCAGTAAGTTGTCACATGTGGATGATGTTATTTTTAAGATATGTGTAATGTAATAATAATAAGTTTATTTAGTAAACGTATATCAAGCTATAAACAAGTCCAAGTTTAGCATGTTTTGTATCGAGCCCTATGGTTCAAGAACAATTTTTTTTGCTTGGGCTCGACTTGTTTATCAAACAAGCTTAAAATTAAGGCCCAAGTTTGGCTTATATATAAACAAACGAACATGAATAAAGATATTTATCAAGCCGAGAGTTGTTTATGAACAGCTTGGTTCGTTTATAGTCTCACTGTCAGAACTTACCTCAACCTCCCTTCTGAATTAGTCCCCGCCACTTTGAAGAAACAAGCTGGCCAAGCCTCCTAGTCGCCCCTTAGGCCAAGCTAGCTCAAATCTTGCTTGAGTGTGATTGTTCCTGCTTCCTAGTATTTTGAATGGTTTTGACAGTTAAAGATTTCCAGCCGAGTAAAGAGTGAATATGACTAGCTACCCATGGGAGTTAAATAGCAGCTTGATTTCTAGCGGAATTTGCTTTCTCTGTTCTCTGCCTACTTATTCTTTCTCCTATTTCAGCAATACCATTGCCACTTTTACTTAATTTTGCCTCTCCCTCAATCACCTAATAAATTTTGAACAATACACTTATCGCCAATAAACTCTCATTTGTGCATGATCAAAAAAAAAAAAAAAAAAACTCTCATTTGTGCAATATATAGACAAAAAATATCAGAATATTGAACATATTATAAAATTTAAAACATAAAGAGTGATTGAGGATAGATTATTTTGAAATGAAAAAAACATATTTTTTTATTTTTATATTTTGACCTTATTTTCATTCTGCCTTCAAATTTTTATGGCTTTCATTTTGGTACTTATATTTTTTAACTTGCTTTCATTTTGGTCATTGTCATCATCTCACTTACCAAAACACTATTTTTCACTAGCAAATGCAGTTTATTAGCCACTTATGTGTTTTCTATAAGTGTGATAACGGCAACAACCAAAATGACTATTAATTTAAAAATATAAGTATGAAAGTGATATTTCAATAATTTAAAATATTAATTAGTTTGTTTTGAATTTTAGTACATTTATTATCTTTAAATATTAATTAATTATGTAGGGACTCAATTTGGATTTTCAGCCCAACAAGCCCCAGACAATAAATTTGTAGAGAATGGATTGAAGGTTTAGGTGCTGACCGTCGTTCACCAAGCATGAACTCTCTTCTTTTATAAAAGAAATACTTAGAACTATTTACAACTGGGGGGTGCTCCTTGGCCCATGGCCGAGGAGCCCATTTTATTCTTTCTTTTCTTTCCTTTCTTTTTTCCTCCCTTCTAACTTTACTCACTCCTCTTTATATAGTCTTCATTATCCTATCTCGTTCTTCCATCTGTTGATCATCCATTCGCCTTTCTTCTGACCGTTCGTCATATCAGAGGCCTTATCAACACTCAAGTGGTTCACACTGATCAACGTCGCCTTGTTAAGGGGTTGCATCCCCATTAATGCGGCCAGAGGGGTTAGGTGAATGCATTAAGTGTGGAGGTGACAGCTTGCTCTGGGCTTGTCCCTTCCCAAAATTATCCTTAGTATGCCGAGGACGAAG
This sequence comes from Quercus suber, assembly GCF_002906115.3. Taxonomy (NCBI): domain Eukaryota; kingdom Viridiplantae; phylum Streptophyta; class Magnoliopsida; order Fagales; family Fagaceae; genus Quercus; species Quercus suber. The sequence continues at coordinate 514,517 of NW_027069555.1, read as the reverse complement.
AGGTCATCGACGTGGGTCCAAAAAAGAATTTCTCCCTAATTTAGCCTTGGATGGTCATCCTTCTTCGGCACGGGCCTTGGGCCTACTACACAATGGGCTGAGGCTATCAGGCCTACGGGCCCCACAATAGCCCTTCAAAACCCTGCTGCACGTTTCCTCGGACGGGGAGGAGGGTTTTGATATCCACGGGCCTTCTAGACGAATCGCCCCACTTCGGTTCGTGCTAATACTGGCAACTTTTCGACTGCCCGATGTACGTTTTGGCATTTTAAGACTCAGCGTGTGCCCACATTAAATTTTGGCGGCACCACGTTTCCCATTTTCAATGGTGTGATGGTAATTGTTCGGTGGGGATCCCCTGCTTTTATGGGCAGGCGGTTACATTTGGGGAACCTAGGGAGGAGTATAATTACCTGTTTGAACCGCCTGGTTTCCTCGTTTTCGCGCTTACAACCATTGATGCGTATGATTTGAATCTGGTTCAACTTGCACAATACCTGAAGAAAATCGTCATATTTCTGTAAGTCTTCTTCTTCTGGTGGCCCCAAATTTTCCTTGATTCTATTCCTTCTTTTCTTCTTCTGGAATCTTTAGTCGTCCTTGGGGGATGGGTAAGTTTAAGAAGTTGGTTGAGTCTAACGAGATGATAAACAAATTCATTGTTGACTATGGGATACCCAATAATGTGAGTTTGAAGTACTGTGAAGAAGGGGAGTGGTACATTAAGAGGAGAGAGGGTGAAGTCGTGATCCCGATAGTTGCTTTTGTAGAGGGAGGGATGAGAGTCCCTATGAGACCAGTGACTCTCAATTACCTTAGGCATTTCCGCCTGGCTCCTACCCAGTGCGCCGTGAATGTATTTAGGATATTAGGGTGTGTAGATACCTTGAATGATAAAATAGGGCTGAGACTGACTCACCATGATGTGAACTGGTGCTATAACCTTCATCACCTGAGGGGTAAGACGTATTATATGAAGACGAGGGACGATAGGGTCCGACTCATCCAGTGTCTTCCTGATTCTAATAAGGGATTGACTCAAGATTTCCTCATAGTGTCGGGGGAGTGGCACGACGGTTTTCACTGCCCAACAGTAGAGGGGGAGCCAGGTAGGGTATCTGCAGTAGGAGACAATCTAGGTTTCAGTATTTTTATTTTTATAACTGTACATCCACTTTGGTTGATTAACCACAGGAGTTTCACTTTTCTTTTCGCAAATCCGCACGCCTTTGCACGTCATTTCCACCTGGTTAACAAAGCGGATTTGGAAACCATTCTTAGGTCAGAACTTTTCCTGAACGAAACCGATAACCAGGTCAGAGCTGCTCACAAAATCCTCGGGTGCGACCCAGCTCAGAAATCATTCCCAGTCCCGAAGCACGTAATTAGAGCTCGTGAACCTCGGCTTAAGCAGATTACCGTGGTGGAGGACGGTTTTGCATTTTCCGAGGGATCTCACATACCTGAAGGCATTCCGCTAGCAGGTCCCTCCTCATCCCACCAAGTAACGGTGGCCGAGGAAGGACAATCTAAGAAGGCCGGGGAGGGAGTTGAACTGAGCTCTTCTGAGGACGAATATAGTGTATTCAACCTAGCTGATCAGTCCGAGGATCCCTCTGGTGATCTAGGAGACCCTCATCTGTCCGAAGCCAATCTCCGGTCCCTAGGAGTTGGTACTCAGGCTGAGATGGGTTTAAAAAGACAGTCCCAAACCAATCTTCTTGACCTGCTTAAAGGTGGTGCTAAGAAGGGTGCACCAGAAGAGTCACAGCCCCAGCCCCTAACACCTCCGCCCCAGATTTTAATTGTGCAAACCAAGTCAACCTCTGTCCCCACAGTATCGGACCCTCAGACCGAGTCTCATAACCCAAAAAGGAAGAGACTTTCCAAGGGTAAGGAGCCAATGGATGGGACCAAATCCCATTCCCCGCCCGAGGAGGGTGGATTTCGCAGACCTCCAAAGCAACTGAAGCTCGGTAGTCAACGGAAGGGTAGGAAGACCATCTAGCAGTCCGAGGCTCAAGCCTGGCTGCCTGCTGCCATGCTCCATGATCAGCCCCTGATGGATAACGCATCGATACGGGAATCTCAAGGAGCCGAGGGGGCTCTCGTAGCCGATGCCCTGGAGAAATCTCTTCTTCTTCCCACTGACATGGCCGAGCTAAGAAATATGAGTGGGTCAGAGGTTGTCCTTGACCTTAAGAAATATCTAGGCATGGTAGGTCCTTTGGTACCTGTTTACTTTATTCAAATTTTGTCGCTTAGTACTCTCCTTTCTCTTTACGGAGTTACTTGTTTTTATTGGCAGGCTATCCAAGCTCTTTTCAGGTTAGACAAGGAGGTTGATGGCCAGAGCAGTGCCTTAGCGCAAGAGCGTGACAAGTTCTTGAAAGCTGCTAGTACCCTCAAGAGATCTGAGGCCGACCTAAAAAAGGAGACCGAGGATTTGGAGGAGATGACAAAGGCCAGGGATATTGCTGCCTCCGACCTAGTCGTGGCTAGGAAGCAAGCTAAGGATCAAACCAATCGCTTGCAAAACGTTGAAGGCCAACTACAGACTGCCAAAGGGGACATTACCTACCTAAAGGAAAAGTTGACCGAGGCAATCAATGAGAAAGGTATTGCCGAGTATGCCAGGGACGAGGCTGTGAGAGCCAAAGATGAGGCGGTATTTGCAAAAATAGACGCTGAGCGCTCTGTAGAACAGGCGGAGGAGGAGGCTTTCGCAGATGGGGTGGCTAAGACTGAAGCCACCCTTCGGGCTCAAGTTCCTGCAGTGTGCAGGCATTACTGTTCTCAGACCTGGCATGAAGCCCTCAACCAAGCAGGGGTTGATGCCTCATCTAACCTTAGGAGGGAAGACAGGGTATATTACCCTATTGCAATTCGCGAAACTGCCCCTGCTGCTCCCGAGGAGGGGTCCACATTACCAGCGACTGAGAGCCACAATAAGACCGCCGATGATATATCCTCGACTGACCAACCCCCCGAGGAGGTTGAACCCCAGAGAACGTTGGGGGGAGTTAGAACCGAGGGTTAGGAAATACCACAAGACGTGGCGAGGCCTCCTGCGGACCCTTCGAGACAAAGCCCTTAGGCCTTGGTTAAAGCCTTTTGATCTGCTTGTCGAATTAATTTGCCTACTGAGTTGGGGAGACTGGTGTATGACACAGGACAATTCTGTTTATTTTCTCTTTTATTTCATTTTATTTCTTACCTCAGTGGCGTTGTAAGGAGACTGCATATTTTCTGTTTGAACTGAATGCTCAATACCTTGCTTCCAACTATGGATATTTTCTTTTACTTGCTTTACTCTATTATTCTGCTCAATATTTGTATTCTATTCAAGAGTTAGTCTCATGAGATCACCTGCTATCCTTCAAATATAAATCTAAGGACCGTACTATAACTTGAATCTAGGTAACACTTCTGGTTTTTCTACAGATAGTTATTTTCTCTATAGGTTTGAGTCCTTGGACCATGCAATGCCTTAGTTCTGTCTAGCACTTCTATTTTTCTGTAAGTATCTAGTTCCCCATAGGTTTGAGTCCGAGGACCATGCAATACCTTGGTTCTGTCTAGTACCCATGTATAATGGTGTGAATAGTTTCGCCATAGGCTTGGGTCTGAGGACTAGGCAATGCCTTGGTTCTATCTACCGCTTCTATTTTTCTGTAAGTATCTAGTTTTCCCATAGGTTTGAGTCCGAGGACGATACAATACCTTGGTTCTGTCTAGTACCCAGGTATAATGGTGTAAATAGTTTCACCATAGGCTTGGGTCCGAGGACCATGCAATGCCTTGGTTCTATCTACCACTTCTATTTTTCTGCAAGTATCTAGTTTCCCATAGGTTTGAGTCCGAGGACCATGCAATACCTTGGTTCTGTCTAGTACCCAGGTATGACGGTGTGAATAGTTTCACAATAGGCTTGGGTCCGAGGACCATGCAATGCCTTGGTTCTGTCTACCACTTCTATTTTTCTGTAAGTATCTAGTTTCCCCATAGGCTTGAGTCCGAGGACCATGCAATACCTTGGTTCTGTCTAGTACCCAGATATAACGGTATGAATAGTTTTACCATAGGCTTGGGTCCGAGGACCATGCAATGCCTCGGTTCTGTCTACCACTTCTATTTTTCTGCAAGTATCTAGTTTCCCCATAGGTTTGAGTCCGAGGACCATGCAATACCTTGGTTCTGTCTAGTACCCATGTATAATGGTGTGAATAGTTTCACCATAGGCTTAGGTCCGAGGATCATGCAATGCCTTGGTTCTGTCTACCACTTATATTTTTCTGTAAGTATCTAGTTTCCCCATAGGTTTGAGTCCGAGGACCATGCAATGCCTTGGTTCTGTCTAGTACCCAGGTATAACGGTGTGAATAGTTTTACCATAGGCTTGGGTCCGAGGACCATGCAATGCCTTGGTTCTGTCTACCACTTCTATTTTTCTGTAAGTAGGGGTTTGTCCTCGGACCGCTTTTTTGGAGATGATTCCTCCTTGGGTCGGATTATGATCTTTACACGTGGCGTTGATCTCGCCTCCAGCTCGAGCCCCCATCTTTTTCATTTATGAAGCGTCCTTTGCCCGTTCGTGTTCCGCGCTTGACGCTTCGGTGCGCGAAACGCGCCTTCATTAATGTCCTCGTGAATTAACACGAGTCCAACGGTCTGCGGCTCCCTTGGAATTTGGTAGCTTCATTATTAGCCCTGCTGATAACTCTCTTCTCGAGTTCTGCATGAATTAATTCTCACCAACCCTCATCCCCTATATAAGGTGGGGGGATGGTTTCTCCACACTCCATGAACCTCTCAACACAAATAGAAGGAACACACCCTTTCAACTCCCCAAGCCCCTTTAACAACCCCGCCAGAATTATGACTGGAGTTGGCAAATATGAGGTGGCTTTGGGCGGGTGTGAGGACATCCGTGCCAAGAGCCGTTATAGCCGCAGCCCCCACTGGGCTTCCGGTGCGGCAGAGTCTAGGTGTAACCCCGATGGCGCCATGCACGGTGGTCCGGAGGGATGTCGTTGAAGTACCTAATGTCTTTCCTCGGAGCGCACCCCCGACGGAGGAGACGTGCGAACTCATGTCATGGCCGGTGCCCGAGTGTTGCCGTCTCCGACGGCCAACGCTCACGAGGAGTGGAGAGAATCAAGGGAACATCATGAGGGAGGGTGTCCCGGCGCGCCTGCATCTGCTCCTCGCTTTGTTCAAGCTCCGCCGCTCCGAGAAAGGAGTTGTTGGTGGCCTTAAAACAAGCTGGCCCTCCCCCTTCCCTGCTTTTAGTGTCAAGTTCTCCCATTCTCTTGATGCCAATAAAAGCACGGGTTGACACTTCCCTCTAGCTAGTTTTTTTAAGGCGGGTCCACCTGGGCCTCTGATTGTAGAACTAGCTGGTAGGATTAGCTTGTAAATTTGTTTGTGAAACACGCCCGCCTGAACCTTTGATTGTAATTTGTACTGTTTCTATTTATGAAATAATATCAAGATTTCTCTTTTCCGACAGTTAAGAAGATATATATATATATATATATAAAAAAAAAAATCTTCGCCAACCTACTGTAAAACGACCACTTAGAACAATCGCCTGGTGCGCCGGCCAGCACACTAATCCTCCCCACAGACGGTGCCAATTGTAGGGACTCAATTTGGATTTTCAGCCCAACAAGCCCCAGACAATAAATTTGTAGAGAATGGATTGAAGGTTTAGGTGCTGACCGTCGTTCACCAAGCATGAACTCTCTTCTTTTATAAAAGAAATACTTAGAACTATTTACAACTGGGGGGTGCTCCTCGGCCCATGGCCGAGGAGCCCATTTTATTCTTTCTTTTCTTTCCTTTCTTTCTTCCTCCCTTCTAACTTTACTCACTCCTCTTTATATAGTCTTCATTATCCTATCTCGTTCTTCCATCTGTTGATCATCCATTCGCCTTTCTTCTGACCGTCCGTTATATCAGAGGCCTTATCAACACTCAAGTGGTTCACACTGATCAACGTCACCCTGCTAAGGGGTTGCATCCCCATTAATGCGGCCAGAGGGGTTAAGTGAATGCATTAAGTGTGGAGGTGACAGCTTGCTCTGGACTTGTCCCTTCCCAAAATTATCCTTAGTATGCCGAGGACGAAGAGGTCCTCGGCGTGGGTCCAAAAAAGAATTTCTCCCTAATTTAGCCTTGGATGGTCATCCTTCCTCAGCGCGGGCCTTGGGCCTACTACACAATGGGCTGAGGCTATCAGGCCCACGGGCCCCACAAATTAGATTTGAATTTTATTATAATTCTTGTTCTTAAAAGGTGAAATTTTTTATTTCATGCTTTGACCTCAAAGATGAAATCATAATTCCCTTTTTTATATATTTATATATATATATATATATGCATGCTTGAAAGAAATTAGTCTCTAAAGTTTGATATATGTACCTCCATGTATCCTTTGTGTTGAAAGGCTTTTAATTGTAAAATTCTTACCAATGTTTTTGGTGTTGCATTGCAGATGCTAATAAATTGGAAGACTATATGGAAACCTACTACTACTCAAGAAGAAGTATCAGTTGATGCTCTTTACCCATGACTCTACTCATTAACATATTTCAAAAAACAAAATAAGAATAGTGCTAGATATGCACTAAGAAAGAAAAGAAAATCAGTTGATGATCTTTTCTTTCTTCCCCCCCCCCCCCCCCCACTTTCTAACTTTACTCACTCCTCTTTATATAGTCTTCATTACCCTATCTCGTTCTTCCATCTGTTGATCATCCATTCGCCTTTCTTCTAACCGTCTGTCATATCAGAGGCCTTATCAACACTCAAGTGGTTCACACTGATCAACGTCGCCCTGCTAAGGGGTTGCATCCCTATTAATGCGGCCAGAGGGGTTAGGTGAACGCGTTAAGTGTGGAGGTGACAGCTTGCTCTGGGCTTGTCCCTTCCCAAAATTATCCTTAGTATGCCGAGAACGAAGAGATCCTCAGCGTGGGTCCAAAAAAGAATCTCTCCCTGTTTTAGCCTTGGATGGTCATCCTTCCTCGGTGCGGGCCGTGGGCCTACTACACAATGGGTTGAGGCTATCAGGCCCACGGGCCCCACAAGTATATTTTTAAACATATATAAATAAAAAATGTATAATATTATATAAACTTAAATCGAGTCTCATGTTCACAAGTCTATTCATGAACATATTATTATGTTTGAATTTTTCTTGTTCAATAGTCAAGCCTAAATTTAAACTTGAATTTGGCTTGTTTTCTAAGTCAACAAACGTAAATAATTCTTTTCATGAGCTAGGCTCGAGCTAATTATAATTAGCTCACTTTATTTGGAACCGAATGTAAAGATTTTGAAGAATAAAAATAAAAATATTAAAATGTTCATATTGAACCAACAACATCTTACTAACAAAGAATTAAATTCATTGGATGACCATGTATTTTTTTATGCAGAGAGACCAAAAATATATCATTTGCAATCATTCATTATTTAGGTAATCCTAACTTGGTAGCCTTCACGGGCTTGCACATAGACACACAATCCTATAATTTGAGACACTCTAAAATTTTAAAAAATAAAATAAAAAAATAATTGAGCATTCATGCTAAATAAGATTAATACAGTTAATTTATTTTCTAGTATTTTTGTGAAAATTCCAAGATTTGGGATTCATCAACATTTGTGTAGATTAGATTAGAATATCATCCACGGTGAAGAGGTTGATGGTGATGGGTGGTAGCTAGTGAGAGAGAAAGAGTGAGAGAGGGTGAACGGTGGGTTAGAGAGAAAAAGAAATATGGGTTAGACGAGAAAACATAGGATTTAACAAATTTTTTTTAAGGGACCTATTGCAACGCTTAGAAAGCGCCGTAATAGGTAGATTCGTTTCAATTTTTTTTTTTTAAAATAAAATTTGGGCAGCACCTATGGTGGCGCTTTCTAAGCACCGTAATAGGTCTAAAATTCCATGGGATCTATTGTGGTGGCACTTCAAAAGCGCCGTAATAGGTAATTTTGATTTTAATTTTAATTTTAATTTTGATTTTGATTTTGATTTTAATTTTAATTTTAAAAACGCGGCTATAGGTTAGCTAAAAAAAAAAAAACGCGGCTATAGAGCACATTTTTAGTAGTGCTTTCAAGCTTTCACTTCGACTTGACGGTGATAAACTTTTTCCCCTATTTTTAAAGATAGTTGATAATGATAACTTCATATCCTATTCCTCTAGTTTTCCTTCTAATTTTACTCTTTCTATTATAATAGTGTAAGAGGCCGCGCCCCTAGCCCTCTTTTTGGTGGTAGGCCAAACCCACATGAATGGGTGGAGTCGTGTTATTGCCTCTCAAAATTGAGGTTCAACTGATTATATTTTTCCCTTTAGATTAAGAGTTTTACAATGAAGTTGCCACTTATTTAATTATTAGAAAAAAATAAGAAAACCATAATTGAAAAATTCATCATTTTATTAATTTGAAATTGAATTTACATTGATCATAGGAAATTACATGGCTTTGGTCGTAAATACAATCTAAGATAAAGTACATGACTTTGTTTCCTAGTTACAATCTAGAAATTGAAAATTTGGATAAACATTGATTTATCAACCCTTGATCCAAGTTCGGAGGTTATATTACAAGGTGGGAAGGTGTTATGCACCCACCTTGCCTGGTGAAACTGGTCCTCTAGATTATGATAGGCAGCATTCATATCATATCATCCAATATGTCAATCAATTTGCATGTTGAATTTAATGTGTGTGCATGTGATAAACCCTAATTCAACTTATTAAGTATTGCATTTTTATTGAAAAATAAATTTTAGTGAATGTGTGTGGATGGTGATATCCTAGATTCAAGGATTTGAAAAAATTATGAAACAAACATTTTTTTCATATATATATATATTTATTTATTTATTTATGTGGATTTAAGATTAAAACTAATGTTATGCATGAACATGTGATGAACAACCAAGAACATGTGAAGAACACATAAGAACATTTAAGAACATTCAAACATATTCAAGGAATTTAAATAAATACTAGCATGCTCTAATCTTAAATTAACATTATAGCAACTTGAAAAACGAGTTAAGGATAGAGATTATACTTGCATGCAAGATCCACATAGTGGAGGAGGAGGCTCTTGGTAGAAGTCCTAAAAAATGGATTAGAAAAGAAGAACTAGGAGAGGGAGAGTAAGTCTCACTCAATACCTTAAGTTTCTAGAAGACCAAGATATGACAAGACTACTCAACTTCACTAGAACTCAAGAGAACAGAAGAAAGGGTGTCTTCGTGTGCTTTGGAATGGAGGAAAGGGGAGTTTATATAGTAATGGTAGAAAAAATATAAATAGAAGGTCATTTAATGAGGGTTGACAAAGGATAAAAAAAAAATCATGAACCCAGACCTTATTTTAGACTTTAAGGAAATATAGTGCATTAAATGTAGAGATTGGTAGGAGTGAGGAGCAAGCAAAATTCAATTTTCAAGTAAATACTATAACAATCTGTAGAGTCAAATTCAAAAAATCATATTTTACTCAATTTTGATCGGAATTGTCTCGTTCTTATGCTCAAATTGAAGCCACGAATTTCTAGCTTCTGGAAAAAGTAACCTCACTAGGTGGGAGCTAGTGAGAGAGAAAGAGTGAGATATGGTGTTAGAGAGAGGGTGAACGGCGGGTTAGAGAGAAGAAAAAATATGAGTTAGACAAGAAAACATAGGTTTTAACAAAAAAATCCTTAAGGGACCTATTGTGGCGCTTAGAAAGCACCATAATAGGTAGATTCGTTCCAATTTTTTTTTTTTTTAAAAAAAAAAAAAATTGGGCAACACCTATTGTGGCACTTTCTAAGCACCGTAAGAGCACTCACAGCAGTGGTGCTATATTGCTATATAGCAATATTTTAGCTCCTCAAACACTAAAACCAAGCTGCAGCAGTGGAGCTAAATCTATTTTTTTTAGTTCCATTGCTACAGTGCACATCTATTTAATGTGCACTGTTCATGAGAGCTAAAAATAATAATAATTTTTTATTTCCTGCTCCATTAAAATATTACCTCTCTCTCAACTCTGATCATCTCTCAACTCTCACCTTTCTCTCTCTCAACTCTCTCTCAACTTCCTCTCACAGCTGCCGGCCAACCCCCACGCCACCGGCTCACACCACAGATCCGCTGCTGGCTTACACCGCAGACCTCACTGTCGATCCACGCTGCAGACCCCGCCTTTCGATCCACCCCGCCCTCCGATCCACGCCGCAGACCTCGTCCTTACTTGGTTTTTTTTTTTTTTTTTTTTTTTTTTTTTTTTTTTTTTTTTTTTTTTTTTTTCTGATGCATCACAAAACAGAGGCTCTATTCAATCCTAGATTTGATGGTCACCACCGGCGGATGGAGAAATTAAAGTTAATTTTGATGGAGCTCAATTCAGAGATATGGGCAAAGCAAGTTTGGGATTTGTTATCCGAGGTAGTAGAGGACAAGCACTTGCTTCTCTGTTTGAGCAAGCAAGTCTTCCATTCTCTCCAGAAATAGTCGAAGCTATGGCAATAGCTAGAGCAATTTCTTTTGCATAGGGGCTCGGCTTCAACTCCTTCATACTAGAGGGGGGAATCTGCAAATATTATAAAAGCTCTGAAGTCTGATGAGGAATCCCTTTCCCCATTTAATCATATCCTCTCGACAAAATCCATGGTGGTGGCAGGAAGCAGTATTAAGTATTCTCATGTTGGTCGAACGGGTAATATTGTAGTACATAACCTAGCTTAACATGCTAAACATGTTAGAGGTGTTTTGGTGTGGACGGAGAATGTTCCTTCGGACCTTTCTCATGTTCTTTTTGCCGATCACGACTGATTTTTCTTAATAAAGTTCAAGGTCATGCTTCTCAAAAAAAAATATATATATATATATATATTTATTTTTAGAGAGTTTCAACTTATGGCGTTCGCTCTCAATGATAGTTCTTTATCATCAGACCAGGACAATAATCAATTTTTGGTGAAGGCAGAAATTGAACTTTAGATCTCTTATATAATCATTAGAGACTTTACTAGTTGAGCTAACTAAAATTCACTAATAATAATGTATATAGTATTAATTTTTTTTTTTTGAAAAGACCAATAAATTTATTAAGATAAAGATAAATACAATACATCTTGAGCCAAAGTTGACTCAATGACAATTAGATCCTCTTCAAAAATACTAATAATGCCTTTGGCATATTGAGCTAAAATTTGCGCGGGTTTATTACCTCTATGCCTAACGTGGGACACAACCATAGATCAAAAAATTTACAGTCTATGACAAATCCTAGTGACAACATTAGAAATGACTACCAGTGGACTACACAGACCTTGAATAGCATTAGAGAGTATAAGTAAGTCGCTTTTAAAGTGTGCATCCCGAATACCAACAACCCAGGCAAACTCCACAGCTTCCTCCATTGCTTTCGCTTCAACTTCTAAAGGCCCCAAAGGGTAATGAAGCCTCTTACTTAATGCAGCCACTACCCTGCCTTCATGATCACGAATAACCATGCCCACCCCTGTTGCCTGTTGCTAAATAAAAACCACCCCATCTGTGTTGATTGATCCATAATTCTACTTCTTTCATAGATGATCTTAAAGGTTGAAAGTTTGCCACATGAATAATCATACTAGCCGTTTGGTCAGCTTTCCCTTGCCGAACTTGATTCTAATTGAACCAAATGCTCCAAGCAATAGTGATGACTAATTCCAGGATTTCATTGCCGACATGCTACACAAACATTATAAAAAATATTTTTTTTTTATACCATCTTGCTACAGTACCATCTTACATTTGAGATGGTACTGTAGCAAAATCTCAAATTTTTTTTAACATTTGGGATAAAGCCTTCCCATTGCTGATGAATTTTGGGGTTTAAATGCCAAATGCTCTTAACATTTGGCATTTAGAAACCCAAATGCGAATGCTCTAAGTCGCTTTTAAAGTGTGCATCCCGAATACCAACATCCCAGGCAAACTCCACAGCTTCCTCCATTGCTTTCGCTTCAACTTCTAAAGGCCCCAAAGGGTAATGAAGCCTCTTACTTAATGCAGCCACTACCCTGCCTTCATGATCACGAATAACCATGCCCACCCCTGTTGCCTGTTGCTAAATAAAAACCACCCCATCTGTGTTGATTGATCCATAATTCTACTTCTTTCATAGATGATCTTAAAGGTTGAAAGTTTGCCACATGAATAATCATACTAGCCGTTTGGTCAGCTTTCCCTTGCCGAACTTGATTCTAATTGAACCAAATGCTCCAAGCAATAGTGATGACTAATTCCAGGATTTCATTGCCGACATGCTACACAAACATTAAATGCCATAAAAGATTAATGAACTCATTGAAATGTACCCCACTTGAGTCAATCGGAACTCCAAAGGTTGTCCATATTTCTCAAGTTTTCTGACATTTCCAAATTAGGTGCCCACTGCTTTCTACTTCTAGTCCGCAAGCCTCACACTTTGGATTGTCTAAGACTTTCTAATGACAGAGGATGGCTTTGGTTGAAAGTATATTGCTGCTTGCATGCCATGCAAAGCTTTTAATCTTATTTGGAATGTTAAGGTGCCACAAAAATTTCCAAAATGCGCCACTATTCTGCCCATTGGAAGGTCTAGCCTCTAGGAACCGGACCAAAAGTAGAGGACAGAGCAACCTTGTATGCGTTGTGAATCATGAAATGCCCTTTGGGAAATAAGCACATACCAATCAATTAGTGGATAGTCTTTCACTCAAGGGGATGCCCAAAATTGTGGTGGCATCATCAGGAGAGAAAGCCTGTCTAATCATGTCTGTATGCCAACATTTATCCAAAGGGACAATGAGGGAGTTCACCTTTGCATCAAAAGGCAGTCCAGCCAGTGGTGAAGTGAGCTTGAAAGTGGATGGATTTGGAAGCCATCTATCATGCTTGACCCTAATAGATTCTCCATTGCCCATTTGCCACCGGTGACCATTTCGGACAATTGATTGAGCTGAGAGAACGCTTCTCTAAGTATATGATGGGTGGTGACCTAATTCAATAGATAGGAAGTCACCATGAAGGAAGTATCAAGCTTTAAACACTTAGTGAACCAAAGAATTTGTGCATGTTTATAAGCGCTAGCCTTGCTTTGCCAATAGGGCAATATTGAATGCCCTTAAATCTCAAAACCCCAAACCTCCTTCTTCCTTAGGTAGACATATCTTGTCCCAATGGAGGCATTCCATTTCATTATATATTTTAGTTTTACAAAGAATATCTCTGAGATTTTGTTATATTGTTTTTTCATCATTCCTTGATCCATAAAAACAAAAGCACCTAAGCCATTATAAATCTCACTTAATTATTGTTTTGTTTGCAAGATTAATGTATATCAAATTCATGAAAAATATTCTCAAGTGAATACCATGAGCTAAAGAAAAACTTAAAACATAAGTTTCTCTCTAGAATTTGTTATGATCCTAATGTCTCACATGGTATAAGTGTAAGTTTAACCATGTATATATAAGTTCTTGGGCACCCTTTCTTTGCATGCCAGTTGTCAAAAGTGAGTTCTACTCATGAATTTATATCATTTGGTATCAAAGTCAACCTCCAAGTCGAGTAGTCAAACATAGCTCGTTTGTACTAAGGTCAACAAAAATATGACCACTATACAAACAAATAGGTATTATTCTGATTTTCTAATTCTCTCCATCTACTCTACAAGTATGACCACTCTAGTTTTACTTAAACTTTTTTAAATGGCTAGATTGTTTGTTTTTGGTAAAATTGGTTAATTGGATTTTTATTTTTTTTATTTTTTTAGCTTTGCTATTGGTAATTTTTGTTATTGGTCTCGTTAATTTTTTTTGGGCTCGTTAATTTTGTTTTAGACTTCAAATCTTTAAAAAAAATGGTAAACTACAAAGTTGGTCCCCATCCTTTACACCATATGTCAATTTGGTCCTTAACTTTTCAATTGTGCCAATTTGGTTCCTAACCTTTTCAATATAATGTCAATTTAGTCTTTGCCATTATCTTTTGGATTAAAAAATTGATGTGTCAAACGGAATAATAATAGAATATTTTTCATGCCACATCAATGGTCAACTATATCACCCCGATAAAAATAAACCCAAATTAAAATATTCAAACATGAGACAAGTTTGGGGAAAATTCTAAGTCCCTAACTTCTCTCTCGTATGATTCATCTTCCCTCTCTTCTCCCTTGCCCTCACTTTCACTTGAGTCAAGAACAAGTTGCAGATAACGATTTGATCAATTTGCAGCAGATTCGTGGTTTACATCTATCTAATGATTAGTTTGTGGCTTACAAAGGAGTCTTTGGGTTGCCTCTACTCTCTGTCCATCTAAAAGATAACGGCAGAGATTAAATTAACATAACAATGAAAAGGTTAGGGACAAAATTGATACAATTGAAAAGTTAGGGACCAAATTGACATATGGTGTTAAAGATAGAGACTAACTTTGTAATTTACCAAAAATAAAATAAAATTCTAGCCTCTAAAAGGATTGATGGCATTGTTGGGGGAGCAAGTGTAATTTTATGAAGCTAAATTGCTAAAATTAGATCATATATATATATATATATATTAGTATTTTAAAAAAATGGGAGGGGAGCATTCCCCCCCCCCCCCCCTAAAGTCCAAGAAAAGCTTCATCCTTACATGTAGGGAGACATCAAAATCATGAAAATCTAAATAAGTATCAATAAGTATTAACAAACTATCAACAAGTGGGTTAGCTCAATTATAAAGTCTTTATTATTGAATAAGAGATCTAGGGTTCAAACCCCGTCTATACCAAATACCAATAAGTTTCTTGGCTTGATGATAAATAATAATCTTCATTTAGTTTACGCCATAATATGAAATACAATCCCATCGATAAAAAAAAAAAAAAAAATTTCAACAATTATATATATTTCAATGCAATTATCTATTAGAATGAAAAGTCCCACGTTCTTTTATAAGAAATCATATATGATTAATTCCATACTAAATAGTGCAACAATTTCCTTTTCAATGTACAAAATCAAAGAGTTCATAAAAAATCATATTCCATTTAGTTACAAAGCCTATAGTTTTAACGATATTCGTAATCGAAAATGATCGCTCTGTAGTTACAGTTGAAAATGAAACAATAAGAACAAGTACAACCACTCTATAAGTAAATTGGTAGTATTTTGATTTTCTAGTGCTCACCAGCCATTTATATGATTTAGAATTTAATTGGATTTATACTTTTTGGTTTTTACACCCAATAATTCACTTGTCACAAAAATTAAAAAATTAGATGGACACATAGTGCGAAATTGAACTCTAATTGAAATCTAATTTAAAATCTAATTGGATTTGAACTCTTTAATTTTTATACTCAATAATTCATTTGGCACAAAAATTAAAAATTAGATGGGACATGTTGGAGTCCAATTTAGAATCTAATAGGATTTGGACTCTTAAATTTTCATATTTAATAATTCACTTAGCACAAAAATTAAAAATTAGATGGGATATGTTGGAGTCCAATTTTGAATCTAATTAAATTTGGATTCTTTGATTTTTATATTCAATAATTCACTTGACACAAGAATTAAAAATTAGATAGGACATGTGGCACAAAAATTGAGAATCCAACTGAAATTTAGTTGAATTTTCTCTAAGCTTTGGTTTTTAATATATATATATACACACACACACACATCTATATATATAATAATAGGTGAAGCAGAGAGAAAATCCAATTAGATTTCAATTGGATTCTTAATTTTACGCCACTTGTCCTAACCAAAACTTAAAAAAAAATCTAATTAGATTATAAATTTGACTCCAATTTTGTGTCATGTATCTTATCTAAATTTTCTAACTTTTGTGCCCAAATAAATGATGCATTAACATTTAATACGGAAGCCAAGAAAATCACAATGATAATGCTCATTAGTCTAAGCAAGAACATCTTACCTGCACACTTTTATGGAGATTATAAATTGGATTCCAATTTTGTGTCATGTATCTTATCTAAATTTTTTAATTTTTGTGCCCAAATAAATGATGTATTAACATTTAACACGGAAGCCAAGAAAACCACAATGATAATACTCATTGGCCTAAGCAAGAACATCTCACCTGCACACTTTTATGGGTGATCTCAATACAGTCTGGAGCTCTTCTAATCCCACAACCAGAACCAAGGAGTCCAACGAGAAAGACTATAAAAGTAAAACATCATCTCCTCCTAATTCCATATCGTCATCCTATGTCTCCTTCTCTCTCAACCTCTACCAACTAGATCCACACACTACTCTCTCCTCCTCCTTACGGATTTCTTAGAGTAAGGCCGGGTTCAAACATAATGTTCAATCCCACTCTTCTTTGCTTCACACTCTCATACATTAGCGTTTCATTGGCGCCTCCAAAAAGATTCCAAGTTCAATGATCAGTTTTTATTTTTTAATGTCCATTTATATATTTTAAATAATAAAATGCAATATTCTCTTTTTTCTTCACTGTAGCATCACTTAAATAATAAAATGCAATATTCTCTTTTTTCTTCACTGTAGCATCACTTAAATAATAAAATGCAATTTTTATTTATTTATTATTCATTGTTTTATCTAATGCTATCATATGTATGATAAACAAAAAAAAAAAAAAAAAAAAAAGACCAATAGCATTACTTAAATAATAAAATGCAATATATATTTTTCATTGTTTGATTTAATTCTATTATTTGTGTGATAAACCCAAAAAAACAAAAACAAAACAAAAACAAAAAAATTGGTCAATAGCATCATTACAATTAACCAGTCCCGTGCGGTAGCACGGGGTTACATACTAGTTATTTATAACATGATTTCCCTCTTTGAACTAGACTTTTGTGTAGTTTAGAATTACCCCTAAACCCTACATTTAATAGGAACAAAATATGGGAACAATCTGGTAAAAATATATCTCTAACTTTACTTAAAATATTTACAAAATAGGACACTCCCCTACTAATCAATTTCTTCAAAACAAAATTATTCAAAATTAAAAAAAAAAAAAAAACTTTATCAAGACTCACTGATTTCATTTATTTAATATTTGGATTGTGTCATAATTTAAAAATTAAGATGAATGGAAAATTATGATACTAGACCAAAAATAAAGCATCATAGCATTTGCGTGTGTAATAAGGCTAGTGTGTGTGTATATATATAGATACATACTTATTACAATTGTTTCTAAATAAAGAATGTTTTCAAAATAAAAATTAACAAAAAATTTTAAATTGATAATTATTAATTGAAAAGGAGATTTAACAAAAATTTAACTGGCATATAATCTACTAATCTTTCATGTTAATAAGCATTTGAATTAAAATTTGTAATAAGTAATTAAGTATATATAAAAACTCAATTTTCTTAGTTATATTTTCGTGTGTATTCTAATAAGTATTACTGTTTACTAAAAAAAAAAATTCTTAGTTTTATTTTAAAAACAAAAAATTTTCTCATTTGAATTATTTTCTTGATCTCAAATTATAGAAGAGTGTTATGTTCAAAACAAATTATAGTACCAAAACAAATTAAGTAATTATTTATTTTAATTTGAATTTGAGTCTGTTTGGGATCCGTTTATTTTGCTGAAACTGAAATTTTTTTTGCTGAAAGTAATGTAAATAAACGTAAAATTTAACTGAAATAGTATAATGAGACTCATAAATAATATTAAAAAATACAATAAAACCTATAAATAATAACAAAAATAAGCTGAATAGGAAAATAAATTGACAAAAATAATCTTCCCAAACAAACGCACAGATTACTTTTTTCACAACCCATAACAAGTTAGCGACCAATACAACATACCGTATCATTTGACTCTTTTGGCTAAATATTGCCAAAATTAAAATATTTTAGCATTATAGGTACTGTTTGAAGTTTTTTGGCAAAATGAGGAGAGAGGTTGAATTTCGGCAACAGCATTGCCGAAATTCAAGAAAAAGGAGGAGAGAGAATGAGAAAACTGGAGGAGAGAGAAAAACTCGAATTACGGCAATGGTATTGCCGTAATTCCTCTGCCCAATCTGCCCGAATTGAAAAAAAACTGAAAAATTTTCAGTTTTTTTCAAACTGAAAAATTTCAATCTGCCCAATCGGCAATACCATTGCCACAATTGTGGGGAATTTTTTTTTTTTTTTATTTGTGGCAATGGTATTTCGGCAATACCATTGCCACAATTGGGGGGAAATTTTTTTTTTTTTTTTTTTTTCTTTTTTTTTCCTTTCTTATGGGCTCGGGTCTGTGGGTACTCTGAAAAAAAAAAAAAAAGCAAAAAGAAAATAATAAAATAAAAAAGCTGCAGTGTGTGACAGAAATGGGGTCCACAAATAGTGTGAAAATATTGAGTGATGAGAAATGAGTGATGGTGCCAAACAAACATAGTATTTTAGAGTGATGAGTGATGAATGATGAGTTATGAGTGATGAGTGATGAGTGATGAGTGATGAGTGATGAAAATTGAGTGACGGAAATTGAGTGATGAAAAAGTTGGTGCCAAACAGCCTCTTAATTTTGCGCCACTTGTCCTAACCAAAACTTAAAAAAAAAATCTAATTAGATTATAAATTTGACTCCAATTTTGTGTCATGTATCTTATCTAAATTTTTTAATTTTTGTGCCCAAAAAAATGATGCATTAACATTTAACACGGAAGCCAAGAAAATCACAATGATAATGCTCATTAGTCTAAGCAAGAACATCTTACCTGCACACTCTTATGGAGATTATAAATTGGACTCCAATTTTGTGTTATATATCTTATCTAAATTTTTTAATTTTTGTGCCAAAATAAATGATGCATTAACATTTAACACGGAAGCCAAGAAAACCACAATGATAATACTCATTGGCCTAAGCAAGAACATCTCACCTGCACACTTTTATGGGTGATCTCAATAGAGTCTGGAGCTCTTCTAATCCCACAACCAGAACCAAGGAGTCCAACGAGAAAGACTATAAAAGTAAAACATCATCTCCTCCTAATTCCATATCGTCATCCCATGTCTCCTCCTCTCTCAACCTCTACTAACTAGATCCACACACTACTCTCTCCTCCTCCTTACGGATTTCTTAGAGCAAGGCCGAGTTCAAACATAATGTTCAATCCCACTCTTCCTTGCTTCACACTCTCATACATTAGCGCTTCATTGACGCCTCCAAAAAGATTCCAAGCTCAATGATCAGTTTTTATTTTTTAATGTCCCTTTATATATTTTAAATAATAAAATGCAATATTCTCTTTTTTCTTCACTGTAGCATCACTTAAATAATAAAATGCAATATTCTCTTCTTTCTTCACTGTAGCATCACTTAAATAATAAAATGCAATATTTTTTTTTATTATTCATTGTTTTATCTAATGCTATCATATGTATGATAAACAAAAAAAAAAAAACCAATAGCATTACTTAAATAATAAAATGCAATATATATTTTTCATTGTTTGATTTAATTCTATTATCTGTGTGATAAACCCAAAAAAACAAAAACAAAACAAAAACAAAAAAATTGGTCAATAGCATCATTACAATTAACCAGTCCCGTGCGGTAGCACGGGGTTACATACTAGTTATTTATAACATGATTTCCCTCTTTGGACTAGACTTTTGTGTAGTTTAGAATTACCCCTAAACCCTACATTTAATAGGAACAAAATATGGGAACAATCTGGTAAAAATATATCTCTAACTCTACTTAAAATATTTACAAAATAGGACACTCCCCTACTAATCAATTTCTTCAAAACAAAATTATTCAAAATTAAAAAAAAAAAAAAAAAACTTTATCAAGACTCACTGATTTCATTTATTTAATATTTGGATTGTGTCATAATTTAAAAATTAAGATGAATGAAAAATTATGATACTAGACCAAAAATAAAGCCTCATAGCATTTGCGTGTGTAATGAGGCTAGTGTGTGTGTATATATATAGATACATACTTATTACAATTGTTTCTAAATAAAGAATGTTTTCAAAATAAAAATTAACAAAAAATTTTAAATTGATAATTATTAGTTGAAAAGGAGATTTAACAAAAATTTAACTGGCATATAATCTACTAATCTTTCATGTTAATAAGCATTTGAATTAAAATTTGTAATAAGTAATTAAGTATATATAAAAACTCAATTTTCTTAGTTATATTTTCGTGTGTATTCTAATAAGTATTACTGTTTACTAAAAAAAAAATTCTTAGTTTTATTTTAAAAACAAAAAAATTTCTCATTTGAATTATTTTCTTGATCTCAAATTATAGAAGAGTGTTATGTTCAAAACAAATTATAGTACCAAAACAAATTAAGTAATTATTTATTTTAATTTGAATTTGAGTCTGTTTGGGATCCGTTTATTTTGCTGAAACTAAAATTTTTTTGCTGAAAGTAATGTAAATAAACATAAAATTTAACTGAAATAATATAATGAGACTCATAAATAGTTTTAAAAAATACAATAAAACTTATAAATAATAACAAAAATGAGCTGAATAGAAAAATAAATTGACAAAAATAGGGGGTGTTTGGTAGAGTAGTTTGAAAATTGTTGTTTGTAGTTTTTTGAAATATGCGTGGATAAAAAAGTATGTTAAAATGCGTAAAATACTGTTTAAAAACTAAAAAATGTTGTTTGAAAACACAAACCAAACATGCCCTAATCTTCCCAAACAAACGCACAGATTACTTTTTTCACAACCCATAACAAGTTAGCGACCAATACAACATACCGTATCATTTCCCCGAATTATATTTAACGGAAAGGAAATGTCTTAAGTTTTAACATTGAAATGTAATTTTTCACCAAAAAAAGAAACATTGAAATGTAATGGAAAACACCTCGGCTCGTTGAATTGTTCATCATTTGAGATGGCCACATATTGAGCCAAAGCTACACCTGCTTTATATTTTTGAAATTGATCTCTCGATCTGTAGAATTTAACCCCCCCCCCCCCCCTCTCTCTCTCTCTCCCAAAGCAAAATCCCAAAAAGAGAGAGAAAAGTCGAGCGATAGCGATGATCTCGACGAGGACGAGCTTCTCCAGATGGCTCTGAAGGAACAAGCGCAACGAGATCTCGATTACACCAACACCAATAGCAGCAACAACAACAACAAGAAGCCGAGGAAGCCGGTGGTGAATTACGTGCAGCCTCCGCCGCAACAACCGCCGAAGAAGCCGGTGGCGGCGAATGCTAATTCTAGGGCGGGGGCGGCGCGGAGACCAGTGGTGGAGGAGGACGATGATTCGGAAGTGGAGATGCTTAGTATATCTAGCGGCGACGATGACTCCTCCACTAAAGATCAGCATCCTCATCGCGGATCGGGAGTCGGCGGCCGCGGCTCCCTGGCTCGGTCCAGGGATGACGATGTCGCCGCCGTCACCTGGGACGGCGACGAGCCTTCTTTCTGGAAACACGTTGACGAGGCCGAGGTGAGTCTCTCTAATTGATCTGCTTTTGTATGAATTTTCTACTGAGATTGAGATAAGAGTGAGGGATTGGTGTTGAATTCGAAGAAAATAAGCCTTGATGAGTTCATTTTGTTGATTTATTTCTACTAGTATTAGCTGTCGAATTATCGAACTTGTTACTTGAAGAAGACTACTTGAATGGACTAAATGTGGCTTAGATTAGTTCAATAATCTGAAAGTTGACTAGGAAAATCGTTTTATTGTTGTACTTTTAGCATGATTTGAATTGGATTATAAATTTTGTTGATAAGTAAATAAGTATTATATTGACAAAAGATTACTTCATTTACATGGATTAACACAAAGTAGCCTAAAGAATTACCACAGTTTATGTACAGAAGGTTATTGATTCGAAAAACTCAGCAATGGAGTTGCTGTTAGTAAAACCCCACACCGAAGCCTTTTTTTTCCCCCTGCGGTGCCGCTTGTATACCGCCTGTGTACTTGGGCAGTGTATTTCTTTTTTTATTTTCAGTTTATTTATTTTTCTTTAAAAACAAAAAATTTGTGGCCTTGATTTTGCTTATCCTCAAATGCGTGATGAATATGTTCAAGGTTCAAATCCCCTCTCCCCCATTGTAACTATCAAATTACAAAAAAAAAAGGTTCTTGCCATAATGTCTACATCAAACGTAACGGAACAATGTTCCAAATATTTGGAGAATGCTTGCCTACTCAATTGCGCCAACCAAACATAAGGTTAGTGATCTTTTCTAGTAGCACCCACTGACACCCAAAAGATCTAAAGCAAAGCTCCACAATTCAAGTGCAATGCTATAGTGAAGTAAACACCAACTTACTAGCATGTATCCTCTCTAAATGAGGTTATCACACATAAGAATCTTCCCCCAAGCTATTTATCCAAAAAAAAAAAGAAAAAGAAAAAAGGAAGCTTCCCCCAAGTTGCCATTCATACAAAGAAAGATTCCCTCCTCAGGGCCTTAACATGCCAAATACTCTTCCAAGGAAAACCATAGCACAAAGACCCCTTAAGCATCATAAAAGGACATCAAAATCCCTGTTCATTACCCTGACCTAAGAGGGGTAATAGAATGAAGAACATTGACAACCTCTATCATCCAATCATTAAAGTCCTGCATGAAACTTACATCCCAACTCCTTTGTTCCCTGTCATGCTTTCTCCCCCACACGGATCTACTGAAGCATCTCTAGCGAAGGAACAATCATACAAATCAAGATAGACCATCCTTGACTGTTGTTCTCCACACCTCCTATCATGCCAGAATCAAACTCAGCTGCCCTTTCCCACCATTGAATTATAATTGCCATTTGTCTTGTAGAATTTATAATTTAAGGTTGAAATGGATATGAAGTTGCCATCTACCTTGAAACATCTGTGTGACTTGGTGCAAAACCATCAATGTCTTGAGCAATTTTACAATTATTTATACATTTATTACATTCATATACTACTTTTTATAATGGACTTGTCATCCCATTTCTTTAAGGTTGAGCTGGTGCTGGACGTTATTGAGTTTCCAGAAAGACCTTGTACCATGTCCTATGCAATCCAAACACAGGCCTTTGTGTACTCTCACTTAAACAATTTCAAAACTGGCCGAAGCAAATTTGTCAAACCTCACTTAAACATGTCATACACGGCCAGTTTGACCCTAAAGTCAGGTTTGGTTTGTGGAATATTTTCAGATTCCATGGAATGTGGTTGGGATTCTAAATCATTCCCACACTTGGTTGCAAAAGCTCTTGGGAGCCTAAATGCCTGTGGGCATTGAAATGTTCACAAAGCAATATAATCAAGCAAACATATTTTTTTTCACAAAACCTTAGTTTTGTGGGATTGTAGATTTAAATGAAAAAGAAGAAGTAGAAGAAGAAGAAGAAGAAATGGCATATGCATTACCACGAGTAAGGAAAGTATCAGTTAAATTACTATGGTACTCTCATTTGATATTTTAAAGGCATTGCTTCTCCCCTAAAAAAATGTTCGAAAAAGACTACATTGAATTCATGTCTTCTTAATGGGAGAGTTAATCATAAGTTTTATTTTTCACAATGGCTGTATTTTTAGACAAATGAGTAATAGGTTATTTAAAGAAAATTTCCTTTTGTCAATATGAGATGTTCTTGGCTTATTTTTGGAAAATAAATAATTCCTACAAGACTCCCAAGAATAAACCAAGTGTGGCAATAACAGATATAGGAATTTTGTTAAATTCCTAATCAAAGCAAACATGTACATTATTTACATTCTCAAACATTCATATATTTAAACATCACATTGTCGTGGCTAGTTTTGAGACTAAGGCTTGGTTGTTGTCATTGAACATTCTCGAGGTTCTAGATGAGGGGGTCATATTGGATATCTTGAACCAAACACCAAGTTATTGTTTTCAATGTTACTTGAGTCTTTATTATTTTATTGCTTATTTTGATGTCTGCAACGTGCAACTCCCCGTAACACCCCCCCCCCCCCCCCCCCCCCCTAAATTAAAAAAAAAAAAAAAAAATTGATATCCTGAACTAAAGGCCCAAAAACTAGTTTTTAGGTATTTTCGTATTGAATGCCTTCCAAATGACAGTATAATGTGCATCACAATACTTGATTTCTTTTTAAATATTTTATTCCTTTTTTTTTTTGGTCAATTTATTTTATGGACCATTAGTTTGATACCGTTTGGTTGTGTGTCTCTGACAGCTTTCTCGTAGGGTTCGGGAAATGCGGGAGACAAGAACAGCACCTGTGGCTCAAAAATTCGAGCGAAAAGCATCAGTAGTTGTTAGAAAGGGGCTTACCTCTTTACAGTCATTCCCTCGTGGCATGGAATGTGTTGATCCTCTAGGATTGGGGTAAAAATCTTCTGTGTAATGCCTATCTTGGTTTACAGAATCATGATTTCTTCAGGCCTTACATGATTAATCTATTTTGAAAATTTTTTCACTTTGTTTTGTTTGCCATGTTACCTCTGTTTTCAGTGACTCCTTAGTATATCTTGCACAAATGAAAGTGTCTCCTTAATATATCAAGTTTCTGCTAGTTGACTGTTTTAATTATGTTCAGCTACTGGATATGCATTGATGTTTAAAGGATTTTGAATTTATAATATTTCGTTGTTGATTTTTCATTTGAAGGCAAGGCAACCTAATTTGTACTATTTGCAATTAAATAAAATTGAATCTAATAGAAACACAAGCCTGATACTTTTCCTATGGCAGACGGAAGTCAGTAGTTCTAAAATTTTTTATCTTTTATTTTTACTTCCTTTGTCCTGAGTTTGTGCTGTTCTTACAGAATAATAGACAACAAATCATTAAAGCTGATCACTGACACATCAGAAAGCTCTCCAACCAAGTTGGATAAAGATTCTTTGGATAGCGGCCTTCGAGGTATTGCATTTTCTCATCGTATTCAGCACATTTGATGCATAGTATTGAGCTCATTTGATGCATATTATTGAGCACATTTGATGCATAAGCACATTTTTAGAGTTCAAGGGATTGTAATTCTTTAGAAAGTAGTGGATATTTTTAACACACATATCTTATAGTTTTTACAAAATTTAGGTTATTTTGCTCTTTTTCTAATAAAAATAAGTAGTAATATAATCAATATCTATTATTATAATAGAGTGAAATGTACAATAATATTGACAGGAAAACAATGTTTTTTTTTCCCTTGTTAGTTTTGGATGACATGGAAATTTTATACTGATTGCTGCATTTTGTGTCACATAAGTTAAGAGTATTATATTTACCTCTCCATCTATGGTCTTATGGCTGACATAATGTTTGCTGCAAATATTTGCAGAGAAGTTGATGTATTTCTCTGAGAAATTTGATGCAAAGCTGTTTCTATCCCGAATTCACCAAGATACAACTGCAGCAGATTTGGAGGGTGGTGCTCTTGCTTTGAAGACTGATCTCAAAGGAAGGACTCAACAGAGAAAACAATTGGTTAAAGACAATTTTGACTGCTTTGTCTCATGCAAAACCACAATTGATGGTATGCATCCATTTCATGTCACTTGTTATGGTGTTAAGTTTTAACATTCATAATTACTTATCAAAAAAAAAAGTTTTAACATTCATAATTGAACATAGAATGCTGTGTTGCCAGCAAACTTCTCAGGTTCCTGTTTTGTGTAGATATGTGTGTAAAGCTTAAAATTCTTGATATGATTGATTAGCTCTTGATTTTGATCTGGGGAATTCTAATTCTTGTTCCAGATATTGAGTCAAAGTTGAAACGAATAGAAGAAGATCCTGAAGGTTCAGGGACTTCTCATTTGTTTAATTGCATTCGAGGAGTAAGTGTGCAGGCCAATCGTGCTTTTCAGCCTCTATTTGAGAGACAGGTTTGTAAAATTCAAATTTTGATTGGATTGGAAATATATAACATCTGATGCAACACTGATCACATTTGTTGCATTTCTCTCTCTCCTTCTCTCTTTTTTGAATGGCTCTGCTGTAGGATCAAGCTGAGAAGATCAGGTCTGTCCAAGGAATGCTACAGAGGTTTCGGACATTATTCAACTTGCCAAGTACAATTCGTGGGAGCATTAGTAAGGGTGAATATGACTTGGCAGTAAGGGAATACAAGAAGGCGAAGTCAATTGCCCTGCCATCTCATGTATACAAGAATTTATATTCATCTAGTAATTTAATTTTTGTCAAGGCAGAAAAAAAATTATGATCTTGTGTTTAAGCATCAATTAACCTGTTGGTTGAAGTTCAGTTTTGATATGTTTGTAAATTTTTTCTTCCGTTTTTTATCCATCATCATCCTTTTTCTTTCCAAGATCTGTTTTATGTGCATTTGCAAATGTCCTTGTCAATGTATTTATGTTTTTTAAAATTCATTCTCATTAAAAGAACAAGATACTTGACTGATTTTATGCAGCATCACATTGTCATTTTGACAGTTGTACACAACGTTAAGTTAATGAATGTATCCCAGAATATGTGCTAAAATGAAGGTTTGGTTTCCTATTTCTAAAACTAGGTAACCAATAAGAGTTCTGATATTGGTTTTTTGTTTTTTAGGGGTCTAGGGGGATCCCTGCCCCTTTTCCGTTCTATAATATATGTTCTTTCTTTATCATCACAATCACTGTTCAAGACCTAAGATTCTATTTTATCTTCAATCAAATTGCTGTACTTGGTTTTTCTTTTCCTTCATCAATGAATAGATCTCTTAAAATTGATTTTATTATAAATCATGTTTCTATGTTTATAATTATAATCATGAATGTTGTAAATGCTAACATCTATAATCTGAAATGAAAAACTTTTGCCTGTTTTTCTTCTTAAAATTTTAACTGTTGTGCAAGGCACCTCATCTTGGGTCGTAGTTTAGATGTTTTGGTGTAGTTCTATTACACATGCTCACTATCATTGTGTCATAGTATACTATGGAATTAGCTAATTTCAGGAGGAATATTTCAGTTAAAACAAAATTATCAAATTATTTATACCCGCTAATTTATAAAATAATTGCTCGACAGTTTTCTTTTCCTACTGAAGTAAATATACTTACGGTTATAAGTCACTTTCAGGTGGGGATACTAAAACGCGTTCTTGAAGAGGTTGAGAAAGTGATGAATGAGTTCAAAAGTATGCTTTACAAATCTATGGAAGATCCACAAATAGACCTCACAAATGTAAGGTTGTTTTGTACCTTTTGGTTTCTTTTGACTATTTGCTGGTGATGCTGAATTGGAAGTAATAAAAAGTCGAAGTAACCTGAGGTCTCCTGCTTGGGTTTTTAAGATGTATTAATTATATATTTTTACATAGAATACCATTTTCATTAGACCAGTTAGAGCAGTAAATGCACCAACCTGTTCATGAAAAGCTTGGGCATGACTTGGTGAACAAAGCTTATTTATGTTTGAGCATGCACAGAAGCAAGCCAAGATCGAGACCTATTATTAAATTTTTTTTATGAGCAAACTGAGTTCAAGCAAACTATTTTCTTTATGAACGAGCTTGTGAACATAAGGCTTGAGGATTAATGGTGAAGCCTAAACTTGAGAAGACTCATTAGACTTGCAACAAGCTTGGACAGGGCCCTGTATGACTTACACCATTGTTTTCCAAATAAAGTACTGCCAATTCATTCTCACTGCCTCTACCAGATACTTACCTGGACAGGGAATTTCTTATCTATCAAACATCCTCCTCTTCATTCTGATTCAAACATACGGCTTCATGCGAAACCATTGATCAAAGGTGTCTTGTCTTTCTGTTATTTTTCATTTCTCTCTCTGGAGCCACCAAAGCTTCTCAGCCCTTTTTTCCTCTTTAGTGCAAACAGACATGGGGTCTTTTTTAGTCAATAGAGATGGTGATCAGTTGTGCAACAAACACAAATCAAGAAGGAACCAAGCCTTTTTAGATTTCTGTTTAACACCCCCTCTCTCTAAGGTTTTTCCCCCTTATCATACATGGATATCTTTTGGAATTAATCTTGTAGCTTGATGTTTAAAAGCTTTATTTATTCTGTTGGGTGCAGCAGTTGTGTTTTCTGTATTCCCACCCTTCAGATCTACTATTTTGTTTTTTTTTTTTTTTTTTTTTTTTTGCAACTGAGTTGAATCGAGCCAAGCTTGAGCTCATGGCTAACATATTCAAGCCAAGTTTGAACAAGGCTAGTACAGCTTGACTTGAGAAGTTGAGCACAAGCCAGGCCTGAACACTTTCACCCATGATCAAGCTAACCTCAAATAGATTAAGACTCCGTTTGACTTGACTCGGTTACACCTCTATACCAATACTTAAATACTTGTATTTAACAGTTTTGCCAGTCCCATGTGGCATCTAGGTAATGTTTAGCCTACCAAGGGAAAGCATAAGAAGAAACATACAATTTGGCATCATAATTTGCATTTAATAACACCTGGACTTTTCCAAGACAATGTAATAAAAGTACATTACCACCAAAAAAAAAAAAAAACATTAAATGCAAGTTTTAAGTTTGACATTCTAACTTATAATGTGTCTTCTAATAACTCTAAAATAATGATCACATGAATTTAGTTTATAACTATACTAATTTATTAAAGATGCTTCAAAATTATTCCATTTATATATTTTTCTAATTAAATTTTGATCAATTGGTCCTGTTGGTTGTTGGCTTATGTGATCTCATTGCTGATTAGTTAAATAGACCACTTGGGACCTGGTTGATAGAAACAACCAGGGCAACCTGCTGTGTGCCCATGATTTGTGGCTTGGGTGTTGCCTGAACATCTTCTAGCCACCTCTGACCTTGTGGATGTGATAGATGGTTTGGCTAGGTGTGATGATTGATGATGTGTGTGTATTTAAGTAAGGAACAACTTGATACCAATATCTTGTTATTATATTGTTTATGTGCTTTCTTATGTACTGCTTTGTGCAAAGCCAAATATTTCGTGGCCTTTTCCATTTGTGGCTGCCTATAACTTTCATTGCTTCTTACAATTGATATTTTTTATGACTCTTTGTGTTCATCATTATGAACACAAAGCATGTTGCATTATCAATAAAATTGCATTACTTAATTTTCAAAAAATTAACTTTCAATGCTTCTTGTAGCTTGAAAATACTGTAAGGCTTTTGTTGGAGCTGGAACCTGAGTCAGATCCTGTATGGCATTATTTAACTATTCAGGTCAGCAAAGTTGTGATTGTGCCACAGTTTTCAATTTTTTTATTTTTCTTCACCTAATCTCTATGTTCCTAGATTGTGTTTATTCTAAACCAGTA
Organism: Quercus suber; assembly: GCF_002906115.3. Classification (NCBI taxonomy): domain Eukaryota; kingdom Viridiplantae; phylum Streptophyta; class Magnoliopsida; order Fagales; family Fagaceae; genus Quercus; species Quercus suber. The sequence goes on along the minus strand of NW_027069555.1, from coordinate 485,262 downwards.
ATGTCTCTTAGGATTTTTTGACGTTAGTTGAATATCTGAAGTTAGCTAAGTCATATGATTGAAGGTTTTTTTTTCATAAAACATTATACTTAACATTTTAACTTACAACAATACTGACCACTTACAACTAATAGGTTACCTCTCTCCCTTCTTCTGACCCTCCCTTCAAAGAAAAAAAGGAAAAGAAAATACTAAAGAACACTTTTGGCCCTTTAAGTTTGGGGTTGTTTTCATTTTGGCCCTTTACGTTTCAAAATTTTCATTTTTAGCCCTTCATATTTGATTATGTTTTCATATTGTCCTCGCTCTCCATCTGCGCTAGTAATTTGGCCGTTAAGTGCCAGATTAACTCTCAGATTACTAAGCTTTCATTTTGCAGTGTCAATATGATAACAGAATCGAACATGAAGGGCCAAAATGAAAATTTTGATACATAAAGGGCCAAAAAGAGAACAACCTCAAACTTTAAGGGAAAAAAAGTACTTCAAATTTTAGTTAAAAGAAAAAGAAACAAAAGATTGATCATGAGCCTTAAAACTACTTTCTGGTGAATCATCCTAATATTGCTATTGGAAAGTAAACTTGCTGAATATCTAGCATTGTCTCTTTGCCAGAATCACAGAATTCGAGGTTTGCTTGAGAAGTGCACCTTAGATCATGAGGCAAACATGGAAACGTTGCATAATGAGATCCATGAAAGAGCTGTTTCTGATGCAAGGTGGAGGCAGATTCAACAAGCCTTAAATCAGTCTGTAAGTATAACCATAATTGGAGCAAAGTAGCCAACCAATTGACTAGTACTAATGATGATGTTAGCTTTTGTTTTCTACTGTCAGTCAGATGTTGACAATTCTAGTAATCTTGGGAACACCAATCTTCTAGTCGATTCTCCGCCAGTAGATTTTGCCGGTGAAGAAGTCGATGCCCTTAGAGGAAGGTATATCCGCAGATTAACTGCTGTACTTATCCATCACATACCAGCCTTCTGGAAAGTAGCGCTTTCTGTTTTCAGCGGGAAATTTGCTAAGGTATTCTGAGAATTTTCTTTCTCTGAAAGCTTTTATATGTAAATTGGAATCCAATCGTAATTTTAGGCAGAACTTATCCTTTAAAATTAGATTTGAATGAAATCAAGGAGCACTGTGTATCATATTGCTAATTTTTTTCTCCTTTTATCTAGTTTCTTTTGATTTTTATACACCTTTTGGTTACAATTTGATGCAATCTATATATACAACAACCACCCCCAAGTCATAGTCCCATAAACAATTACAATTTGATGTAATCCGTATATGATTTAGAGAATAAAAGAGTTTAAGAAGGGAAATCAAAGTGCTAGTTCAAGCTATAAAATTAGCCAAAACATTCACGCTTAATCCATAAAAGGCAGAGAAAGAACCACAAACGTTAGTTGAAATGTCATTCAATAAATCTCCAAAAGCTGCAGTTACAACTCCAGTAAATCGTTAAATAAGATGAGAATGTTGCCCTAACATAGAAGCAGTCACAACTATAGTTAGTTGCTAACGTACTGATCACATATTTGTTAAATAAGATTGATCACATAAGCTAACATGCATTTCAATTTGTCTGGCAGCACATTGGTTACTATAGTTAGTTGCTTCATTTGCAGCACATGGACATGTTGAATCATGTCAATTATTGTATTAACATTAGTAATCAGCTGATGGGCAAATGATCTTTGGAGCATATCCTCCCCACACAAACATGGGGTAAAGGGTGAGTTAATGTGTGTAATCCCATACAAGTGCACGTGTTCTAGCTACCTAGTGGGGAAAAAAATAGAAAAGGTTTATGGGATTAAACCTTTCATGATCGTATAATTATCAATATTCATCTTTTCTATAGTTTTATTGATGATCATGAACAATCAATAATCCCATACAAGTACACATTTTTTTTGATAAGTAATAAGTTTATTGATATCAAAAGGGGAGCACCCTAGTACACAGGGAGTGTACAAGGGGTCAAACAATCAAGAACAAAAATTACAAGAATCTAGGAAATCAAGAAAAGATAAAAATGATTGGTTCTGCAATGCAGCCAACCAATCCATTAAAGTTCTAAAGAAAAATAGCTTCAAGTTTGAAATTGATTTCTCCTTATCTTCAAAGCACCTACTATTTCTCTTTCTCCAAGGACACTATAATAAGCAATGGGGAACAATCAACCATATATACCCATTTCGATGACAACCAAATCTGCCTTGCCAACATGCTAAAAGCCCCACTACAGACTACGGCATAACCCAACTCACTCCAAACAATCTGAACACCATAGCCCACATATCTATTGCAACTGGACAATAAAGAAAAAGATGATCAACCGATTCACCATTACACTTGCACATGTAGCACCAATCCAATATCCAAACCCTCCTTTTTCATAAATTGTCAATCGTTAAGCACTTCCCCAAAACAGTAGTCCAAACAAAGAAAGCTACTCGAGAAGGAATCTTCTGTTTCTAAATACTCTTCCAAGGAAAGTACCCATGTAATCATCTCAAACTCCTAAGGTTTTACTGACGATGAAAAGTACTTAAATGTTCATGATGATGAACACAAGGAAACTTTAAAAATTACAAGGAGATTAGATAGAAGGTCTAAAAGAGTTTTGACACTCAAGAAAAGAAGTACAATGAGTAAAACCCCATGCTTAGGACCAATCAAACAAAGTGTGAATCAGCAAGGATTTCAATTGATCAAGAGGTCTTTCAACATCCTCAAACATTCGGATATCAAATTTAGTATAAGTGTACTCAAGTGATGGGGATGTGGATGCTTCTATACTTTCTTTTCTAGAGTACTCGAGTGAAGGAAACACCCTTGTGTGGACGATAATTTCAAGCTTTTAATGATTGGGACTTGGGAGTAGGAATCAGTTGACTATTTGTTTGATACTCTGTATTCAAACATTCCAAGCATTGAGGGCCTAATTGTTTGAGGTAGAGGTTGAATAGAATGGTAAGTTTGATATTCACTCTTATTATGAGGCTTTAAGAGTTTCTAATGGAATAAACTTTTACTTGGAAGACTATTTGGCGAAAGAGGCTCCAAAAAAGGCTGCATTTTTTTGTGTGGACAATGAAATGGACGAATGTTTTGATAGATGACCAATGTAGTCAAAGGCGAAAGGAAACCCTAAGGTGCCAAGTCTTTGTAGTGCCGAAAAGATGCTTGCCAAAGTGAATTGAGGCACTGAAGAACTCTAAATATAAGTATGATATGTATAATGAGCTTAAATCATTTGTATTTAATGCTTATTAGGTATGGTTTCAAATTTTCAAAATGGTATGAAGATCTCTTCATTAATTCAAGAATAGTCTTTGTTTTTTAATTTTCTTTATAAGCAAACAATTTCATTAAAAAACTAAGAAAGTGCTACCAAAGTACACGGGCTGTATACATAAATAGGAAGCACAAAAATGTCAACTAGGTTAAGCTCAAGGAGCCCATATATGATTTTAATGCTGTAATCTTCTGCCACTCTGTATATTATACCTTTTAGTTTCTGAGTGAGATTTTCGATAAGTCACTGTCTGTAAAGATCTTTGTTTTTCAGATTTTTGACAAATAGGATCTAGTTGACATGGTTCCTGTTCAGGTTAGTTTGGTCTGTTGTTGCTTGCAGTCAGTGACTATGATTATGGATTAATGTAAACTAAGCATTCTATGGAAAAAAGGACAATGGGCAGTAAAATTGTTGTGGAAGTCAAAGATGTAAAATTCATGATGCATTATGTACTTTGGTTTGTTTCTTTTTTTGAATGAACTTATTTTTACTTGTTAAAAAAATTCCGTGGAACTAGGTACTTATCTAGTTCAATATCATTTGATACATTTGAGTAACTCAGTCAAAATTAAAGGACTCACTAGAATGCCTAGAAATATGCTTAGGGCTCAAGCTCAAATTAGCGTATATAGATAGCTAATCAGAAGAACATCATTGCTGTATTAGTAGTTATTCATACTGACAAACATTGTTGTTTTTAGGCACACCTAAGCTCAAGGATCGAATCCCCAAGCTGTCAATGCTTCACTAGGCAAAAAAAAGCTCATTTAATGAAGTGCTCTTTAGGCGTGCTTTTTTGGAGCTTTTTGAAGAAGCACAGTCCTCGCCTAGACACACTTTTTAATTATTGCTAAATATGGATCATCAAAATTAATTTCTTGATTTTGAAAGAAATGATATGGACCAATGATTTACTACACAACCACTATCCTTAGGGTGTTGTATTACACAATCAGTTTTTTTTATTTACATGTCATAAGGTACAAACAAGGTTAATTTACAATTCCTGTTCTTTTTGGTCTTTGACTTTTAGATTTATGTATCTTGATTGAACCATATACATCATTTGATCATAACTATCATTGGTTGTGTACTTTTTATAAAGCACAAGATAATTATATAAAATATCATGTTTAAACTTTCTATGACTATATTACTATGATATTGACCATTTATAATTGTTTTCAATTTATTATATAAAAATTTTAAGAATTGAAATAACTTAGGTAAAATTTGAACTTATAAGCATTATACAATTGCACTTACCTAATAGGTAAAATATTCAAATTTTGAGTAGTTATTATTTTTTATTATATGTTTTTATTATATGTTACTAATATTTCTATCAGAAGTTATTAGATATTATATTTGAAAACTATGCAATTTACTTCAATTAGGCATGCGCTTGTGCTTTGCGCCTAGGCTCCAAGAGGCCTATGCGCTTTAGTGCGCTTAACACTTTTACCAACATTTCTGACAAATTAAAGGTTTTATTATTTAATTTTTAAAATTATCATAGCATTGATGCTCCCTTATTTGTGACATTATTTTGCACCTTCATCCTTCTAAATTTTATTCCCGCTTGAGCTGCCTGAATTTGCTTCTAATACAAAAATTACACCTATTGCTTTGTGATCTTTAGACCTTTATTGTTGCATTAACAAATACTGCTTCTTGTTGTTATGACAGACCATTCTCTTGCTCTTGCAAAAAATTATTGTTATGTTTAACTAAAAATCCCTTTATCTCCTTGTCTCTTATGTGAGATGATTTTGGTCTTCATTTTGATTCTGGGTCTTGTTCTTTCAGTCTTCCCAAGTTTCCACTGAATCAAATGCTAACACTTCAGCGAATAAAACTGAGGAAAAAGTTGGAGACGGGAAGTACTCAAGTCATTCTCTTGATGAAATTTCTGGAATGATACGAAGTACGATCTCTGTATATGAAGTCAAAGTAAGTATGCTGGCTGACTATTTATCACCTTTTGCATTGGATTGAAGTGTCAGTTTAATGAGCTACTTTGATGGTTGTGGAATTGGATAGTTACTGCTTTGAGAATACTTCAATTAAGTTTAGTCTGATTGTTTGATTAAAAAATTGTTTATTCTCTGGTACTGTTTTGGGATGCAAAATTTGTATATTTCAGCTGAAGCAAAAATTGGTTTCAGATTTCTATTTAGCACCATTCTCTGTCCACTCTACAATCGTTGTGGTAGTGCTTTATTGTATCTTTTGTTCAGTCCATATATTTGGCAGGTGGTTCAAAATGAATCTACTGTTGGTGCAGGTTGTTAATACTTTTCGTGATCTTGAAGAGACAAATATTCTGCGATCATACATGAGTGATGCTGTAAAGGAAATATCTAAAGCATGCCAAGCTTTTGATGTCAAGGAGTCAGCTCCTCCTACAGCTGGTATCTAGGCTATCTATTAAGCTGCAATATGTTTTATTTTTTATTATTTTTTTAATGAGCTATTAAGCTGCAATATGTTGACATCTCTAAATTATTCTGAGTTTTTTGTCTTCTTTATGCAACAGTTATGGCACTACGAACACTCCATTCAGAGACTACCAAGATTTACATTCTAAGGCTTTGTTCATGGATGAGGGCATCAACTGAAGAGATATCAAAAGATGAAACATGGGTCCCAGTATCAATTCTTGAAAGGAATAAATCTCCCTACGCAATTTCTTTCTTGCCTCTAGCATTCCGTTCAATTATGGGCTCAGCAATGGATCAGATCAATTTGTAAGTCTCTAGATGTCCCCCAACAATTCTCCCAGGCTTGCACAAAAGACAAGCACACACGTGCGCGCACACACATACTCACACACACAAAAGAGAAGTAGCTTTTGGAGCTGGATTGCTTTTTCAAAGTGAATGTCAGACAATGGATCCCCCAATACTGTTCAGGAAATATAAAATTAAGAATGAACATAAGACATAAAGTTTAATTTTAAAAGTAAGAAAATAGAATGTAAATGAATTTGCCTCACCTGCCTATATCATCTCTAGGCAGTGATAAACAAAGAGCTGCTGCATATAGAGGTGGCATCTGGTGTAACAGTTGCATACAACATCGCTCTCACATGGGAGTAGAACCCATGCTCATGGGGCCCACCCCCATGTGAGAGTGATATTGTATGTAACTGTTAGACAAAATAATAAATCCTGCAGACAGTACCCAGCTCTTTGCTTTATGATTGTAGTTCATTACCACTGAATGTCATGAAGAATGGAACATCAGAGTCAGAGCAATTATGATAAACAGGAAGAGAATGGGTGTGATCTGCAATCACATATTAAGTTATTACTTCTTTTCTTTTTCTTTTAATGGTGACTGAAAGGTGTCACTTCAATTTTGAAGAATGTTGAAATGTCATAAAAATATCAGTGTAATTTGGAGGTGGGATCTAATATTTTACTTTATATATCAACTTTATTCTTTATATCTGGTGTTTGACATACTTATTCCTATGTGTTAAACCTTATTGCTTCTGAATTGCACTGTGAATTGCTTTGTACATTGCATGGAAAAAAAGTAATTTTTCTATTACTCTACCCCTTGTTCCTGTCTCATTATTTCTTATTTCAGGATGATTCAGTCTTTAAGGAGTGAGGCTGCAAAGTCGGAAGATATGTTTGTTCAACTTCAAGAAGTTCAAGAATCTGTTAGACTTGCATTTTTGAACTGTTTCTTGGATTTTGCTGGTATGAGGCGCTATCTCAAATTTATGTTTGTAAAGTAATTTAAACATGTGCATTTATGTCTCTTCTGTTTTCCGCAAATTAATACTTAACCAAAAACTAATAATCTGTGCACATTAATCAGGTCACCTGGAGCGCAATGGGAGTGAGGTTGTCCAAAACAAATCAAGCAAAGAAATCCCTCATTTACAAGATGGATACTCCCATGCGTTAGAAGAAAAACTATCATCTGATATACATGGAGGTGTTGTTGATCCACATCAACAGTTGTTGGTAGTCTTGAGTAATATTGGATATTGCAAAGATGAACTTTCTTATGAGTTGTACAACAAATACAAACACATCTGGCTGCAGTCTAGGTAGATACTCAACTATTTGCCCCATTTTCCTTAGCGGAGAAATGTTAGCTTATCATGGATGGATGTCTTTTGCATTGCTTTATTATGAAAGCTAGCTTGATTAGATGTGAGCCCAGTATGTGACTTAGATAAGCTTTTGGTACCCAGAAGATAATCATCTTGGGCTAGGATCAGCACAGGCCAAAGTGGCATCATGCAGTTTATTAGTTTACTAGTTACTCAAGACAACTTTTTTTTTTTTTTTTTTGGAGTAAACAGTAATACTTATTAGAAAACACACGAAAATAGTAATACTAGTGTTTTAAACCGGGTTTATAATACATTACATAACTAGAGTACAACTACAGAAGAGCCTAACCTTTATAGTTAGGTCCTTTGTAATTGTAGACTGAGGTTATAACTTAGGTTAAGAGTATGACTAGAATTTGCATGTCGGTGAGATTGTCCCCAGCCTTATGTTGAGCATTGGCTGGGTATATTGGAAGATTACGTAATTATGTTGTTTGATTCATTTGTATGATACCATTCTCTAGATTGAAGAGCCTTCAGTTCAAATCTTCTCAAGGTGGCATTTCACCAATCTTAGAGAGACCAATTAACCCGAAGGGTTTCTAAATGGCTCTTCAGCTTGAGTTCCAGTTGCCTTAGGAAGCTTTGGCCCAACTTCAAACTTCAAACCCTCCTTTTCCCCTTTGGTGTCAACCCACAGGGATTTGTTCTGGTAATTTCCTGGTGCATGTGGGACCAGGAACCAGATATGCCTGGGTATTATTAGATGCTTGAAAAGCCCCGTAAACCTCATTTGGAAAAAGGAAAAGATGCTTTCCTCAAAGCAGTTGACGGGTTGCGCCATGATGTATCATTTATTCCTAAAAATGTGTATACTTTTATGATTCTCCTGGTGATGCTCAATGACCTGCTTTCCTGCCTCCCTTTTTCAGGGACAAAGATGAACAGGACAGTGACATACAAGATCTGGTGATATCTTTCTCTGGGCTTGAAGAGAAGGTCCTTTCTCAGTATACTTTTGCAAAGGTATAAGTTTAACTCTTCAATTTATATGGAAAAGTCATTGGCCTCCCCAAAACACAATTCACACACAAGCATAGATGGCTCAGGCCGTGTCTTGTAGGTATTTCACTGCACTTGTGTGGATATAAGTACATGATAAAGTTGATAAAAATCCGAAGCTCTGGGAGTGTAGGTGTTAAAAGGGTAACAAGTTGGTTGGTTGTGTGAATTGTTAATATAGATCCTTCAATAGGTACTGTAGTAGTTGTTAAGTTAGTAAAAAAGGTAAATTTTTGGTATCTTTATTTTTATTTTTTTATAGATAAGTAACAATCTTTATCAAAGCAGCAAAACTTCCGTATACAAAGAAAAACTAACATCAACATCTCAAAGAACAATATTTAACAAATCTAAGAAAGAATCACTAGAGAAAGCTTGAAGAGCTCTAGCCCAATCCAGCATAGAAAGAAAGAAAAAGGATTTAAGCTCAGTGATAGACTGCTCACAACTCTCAAAACTTCTAGCATTTCTCTCCCTTCAAATGCACCACATTAAGCAACGTGGCACAATTCCAAATTGCAGCATTACAGTGCCAACCAAAATTGCCTTGCCAAGAGGCTAACAGATCCATTACCTGCAGTGGCATATCCCAATGGATACCAAACAAACAAAAAACCAAGGACCACATGGACAATGTAGAAGCAAATGATCTACATTTTCCCCATTCTGTTTACACATGACGCACCAATCAATCAAATTAATACCTCTCTTCCATAAATTATCTGTAGTCAAGATCCTCCCCAACACAGCACTCCAAGAGAAAAAGCAACCCTAGGAGGGATCTTAGATCTTCAAATAATTTTCCATGGAAAATGGATTGAATTAGAGGGACATAATAGCCTCCTACCTCAAGAACCCTACTCTTATTTGGCTTCCAACACATCATGTCATCTCCCCTAACAATCACAGAAGATGAATATATTAAATCCATAAACCTATCCAAAGAATCCAGCTCCCAATCTTGTACTGATCTGGAAAAATGAAGATCCCAATGCTTCACCCCATTTTTGAATTGCAATAAATCTGCCATGGAAGAATCTCTATCCCAACTGGTCAAAAATAACTTTGGGAACGCCTCCTTTAGAGGGGAATCCCCACACATGTCATACCAAAATTTTACTTTAGAGCTGTCACCCACTTCAAAATGAGTGAATCGGAAACACGTAGGCCATAGGGGCAGGAAACAGATGTCGAACACCAGCCTTAGCCTCAATGATCCTCCTCCATAGCATCTCTCTCTCTCATTCCCATATCTCTACAGCCATTTTCCTAATAATGCTTGATTAAAGGTTCTCAAATTTTTAACCCCCAATTCCCCATGCTGCAGTGGAAGCCATACCTTAGACCATTTCACCAGATGAAGCTTGTGTTCCTCACCAATACCACTCCATAAAAAATCTCTTTGTAACTTTTCAATGCGGTTAGCCACCTCCACTGGGATAGGGAAGAGGGATAGAAAATATGTTGGCAAATTTGAGAGAGTACTCTTAATTAGATTTAGTTTACCTCCCTTTGACATTGCATCCTCTTCCAGCCTGCCAATCTCCTCTCCATCTTCTCAAGAATAGGATTCCAAATTGATCTCTCCTTAAACTTGGCACCCAATGGAAGTCCCAAATATTTCATCAGATACGTTTCCCTTTGGCACCCAATGGAAGTCCCAAATTCTTGGTGTCCTGGTAGCTGATTATCTAGATTCGCTTTTTCTCTCTTTATTTAGATTGTTTGGAAGTCTATGGATCTGCAGAAGTATAAACCGGGGGGGGGGGGGGGGGGAACTTATTTTTCTGAGTTACTTCTCTTTGTTTTGAAAAAAAAATTTCTTTTATAAGCCAATGATGATATAAACTGAGCTTGCCAGTTGCACTCAGTAGCTGATATGAATGGCTGGGACTTGCATCTGGAATAATGCATTGTCAGACGGTACAAATGTACATTTTGCTAATTTTAGTGGCCACAAATCTACCAGAGTACAACCTTAGATATGGTTTCACATAATATTTGTATTTTTCTTGCTGCAATTTCATGTGTACAATCTCAAGCTGATGTGGATTGAAAATTTGAAAACATAAAATTCTTTCTGCAGCGCTTTGTTGAATTTTTTGTCATTGCCTAAATAGTTGTGTCCTCCCATCAGGCAAATTTGATCAGAACAGCTGCCATGAACTATTTGCTGGATTCTAGTGTTCACTGGGAGCAGCACCTGCAGTCAAAGTAAGAAACTAGGGAATTTGTTAGTAGTAGTACTAATAATAGTTGTTTTTGTTTCTGTTTTTCTTTTTTCCTCCGAAACATTCTTTGGCAAACATTGCTGTCTCCAAATTATTACTATTAAATTGCTGGTGTCTTGCAGGGTGTGCGTGATGCAGCTGTGGAGTTACTGCATACTCTTGTATCTGTTCATGCAGAGGTAGTTACTACATGCCTTTTATTTATCCGTAAAAAAGTTGATACGCATGCCATACTTGTTCATGTAGTTGGCTAGTAAATTTTTAACTTTTTAACTTGCTTATTTACTTTTGGATCTACATAAATGTTATTTAAAGGCCATACTTCCACAAATTTATGAAAAGTTTTAATTCCCAAATTATCATAAACCTTTCTTTTAGATAAATAAACCAATTATTTTGTTTTCCAAAAAAAAAAAAAAAACTGTCTTACACTCTGATTAAGTACCAGTTTAGTTCTCTTGCTCAAATATTCTTTCAAAATGAAGTAATATTCTCGTTGCAGGTTTTTGCTGGTGCTAAGCCCCTCTTGGACAAGACACTTGGCATTCTTGTGGAAGGGCTGATTGATACATTTCTCAGCCTTTTCCATGAGAACAAAACCAAAGATCTTAGGTCACTTGATGCAAATGGTTTCTGTCAGCTCATGCTTGAGGTAAAATATGGTGTTCAACATTCTTTACTGTAAAGTACTGAATCAAAATCAAACTGCTTGTTTCTGAAATTTCAAATAGATATAATCATTTGAAGTATAACAAATAACAGTTCAATTTCCTGGCTATCTGCAAGAACCAGGTTTGTTTTTTTTTTGGGGGGGGTGGGGGGGTTGGTTGTAGCTCAACTTGCGCCGCCTGGTGTTTTCAACAGTTACATCCAGGGTTCCAATCCCCCCACCCTCACCCTCACCCTCAACTATCAAAAATAAATAAATAAATAACGAAGAAAGATAAGTCAACCCCCAACCCCTAATACAGGGAAAAAATTTGGAGAAAAGGAGAAGTTTGATGTGATTACCTTGTTGAAAGGAGTGCAATGCCCGAACTTTTGAGGAAATTGAGAGACTTGTTGATTGTGTGAGGTCTTTGCTTCTTAGGACTTTGTTTGAGTGGTCTTGCATTTGGGTATTTACGCATTGTCACTCTTTGTTTGATTTCCTTAATTCTGTCCGTCTTTCTTTTTGATTGGTTTGTATTCTTTTCAGTGCAGTGAGTTTACTATCGTAAATTCATTGTACTTTTATTATCAATAATGATTGTTATTACCTATCAACAACAACAACAACAACAACAACAACAAAAAAAGAAAAAAAAGAAGAAGTGTCACATGCATCACAAAATTTATATTTTGTTTACTTCACCTGCAGCTGTTCCATCTGAAATATGGCTATGATATCTTTTGAAGGTTAATTATTTCACCTTTATCTTCTACAGCTTGAATATTTCGAGACCGTATTGAATCCATATTTTACACCTGATGCAAGGGAGTCACTGAAGTCTTTACAAGGGGTACTTTTGGAGAAAGCTACTGAGAACATGACTGAGGCTGTGGAGAATCCAGGGCACCATCGCCGGCCAACTCGTGGGAGTGAAGATGCACTTGCAGATGATAGACAGCTAGGGATGACTGTCTCACCGGATGACCTGATTGTAAGAAACTATTCCTCGTGTATTTTTTTTTGTTGTATTATGTCCTAACCCCAAACACTGAGGATGCTTTGAGCCTTGTTCATTATGGTTTCTAGGTTTGTGTCTGCTTTATAGATATGGTATTATTGTTTGATTATCTTGGACATACGAAGAAGACCACAATGGTATTATAGGGTCTCTGGAATTTAGACAACCTGGTTTCATATGACTTGTCATTATTTTTTCCAGTTAAATTATTTTAAATATCAGTTGGTTCTTGATTTAGCCTAATAGCAGAAGCTGTGATAATGCTTCTCTGCTACAGCATTCTTTTATGCGTTTTATTTGTGTTATTAGATATTCTATCTAAGCATATTTTTTGGTATGCTTTAGGCTCTTGCACAGCAGTATAGCTCTGAGTTACTTCAGGCAGAGCTGGAGAGGACTCGTATCAACACAGCATGCTTTGTGGAGTCAATTCCATTAGACTCGGTGCCTGAAGTTGCAAAATCTGCTTATGCTTCTTTCAGATCAATAGATTCTCCCAGCAAAAATTACAGAGGCCCACATGCTACAGGATCACCAAGTTTCTCCAGACACAGGCGCCGATGAAATATTTTGTAACCTCGGTCTTTTATATTATATTCCCCATGTGTAAGTGTTGTATTGTAGTTCACTCAATTTAATTGAATGAAATTCATATTCTTTCCATTTGTATTTACCACCTAAGTTTTGCCCTTTTGCTTTTGGCAGACAGCACAACGCTTTTTGTATGTTGTTTGTGCCATAATTTTGGCAGTTTTCAAGGTCATTTCAGTAAAAATGCTTTTAGTTGTAATAACTATTTGGAAAATACTAAAGCAAACTGCTTTGAATAGGTTACGTTCCTATTAAGCTCCTTGTACTTAAATTTCTACTGGGTTTTGTTTTAATTTGACTCTGGTTTGTAGTTTAATAAGTTATTTATCCTTACTGTGAATAATCTTTCATGTTCTTAAAGGTTTTGTGCTTTTCTGCGAAATTATTTATTGCACCTGGTATATTACATCTTACTCTAGGTAAAGATTTCCTGTTCTTGACGTTATTGTTGTTGGTGGTGGTGGTGGTGGTATTGTAGTGTTGAAGCTGAACCTAGCCTTAATCCCTGTGGGAATCTTGAAAGAAGAAAAAGTTGTTGAAAATGAAAATTTATTAAAAGAGAGAGAGCCAGAGAGGTACCTGACAGCGACAAGAGGAGCAGTAGCAGCGGTAAAAGGCAGAGATAAAGAGTAATTTGCTTATCAGGAACAGTTTACAGTTATACTACTTTACTTTACTGGTGTGATAAATTGAGTAATTTGCTTTCATAACACCGATTTATTGTCTACAATTAAAAACTTGAAGCCCCAACGGTTGTAAACACTACAATAAAAAACAAGTTTACAAAAAACCTGGCTTTAGCTAAGGCTAACCTATAGCCGTGTTTTTTAAGAAACGCAGCTATAGACTTAACCTATAGCTGTGTTTTTAAAATTGCATATGTAGAGTTATATATACATATCTATAATATATATAAATGGAAGTTTTGTAATAAATTTTATAAAACTCTATGCAGCGTTTTCTTTTTCTTTTTCTTTTTTGCAATTTTTACTTTGTTCAACTTTTCATTTTTTTCAACATTGTCTTTTTAGTTCAATCTTTCATCCCTTCCAATAATTTTTTTTAAAAATTTTCATTTGATTTTTCTTTAAATTTTAAAATTTTTCCTTTATATCTTTTTAAATTCTACAACTTCACTTGGTTCAACATTTCATTTACTTCCACCCTCTTCCATCTTAATTTTCATATAAATTTCTTCTTACTTCATTTTTGCCTCTCTCTTCTATTCTTTTCAAGTTGTTCATGATTTCAAGGTCAATACTCTCTTTCTTTCTCCAAAATTTTTTTTCCTCTGTTGGTGTTTTTATTTTATTTATTTTATTTTATTGTTTCAACTACTTTTTTTTTCCTACTAATGGTTCTTTTTGTTATTGTTGATTTAATTGTCACATTACATTTTTTTTTCTTTTTGGTAAATTTGTATTGACTTTTATGCATATTTAGTTAGTTTGGTATTAATTTTTTATAGTGACAATTTAGATGTTAAACTATGAAACTTTACTCACTTTTGTTTATTTTCTAATCCTCTGGGGTGGACAAAGAACTTCTAATAGTTGTATTAAAAATACTCTATAATGTCATTTATTCAAAGAAAAGCAAAAGTTAGTCAAACAAAAATAATCGAATTGGTGACATTTTAATTTTGGCAATTATATTTTAATTATTGTCTTTGACATGAAAAGACGATGTCCTAACCACTGGATGAAAGGGACCAAGCCATTCTTCATATACCTTAGATCCAAGAATAGAAGTGGTTTATTTTGTTTTTATACACAATTCAAGATTTCATTTGTGTTCATGCTGGTGATTTCTTATATGAATTTGATGGGTCGTCCCCCTTTCCTGCGGGTACCACCAATCCAGTGACACACCAACCACGCCCCTTTTCAATGTTTTGGATTGTAGAAAAAATAAGGTTTGAGAAAGTTTGTTTAAAACTAAAATAATAATTTTCAAATTTTATATTATTTTTAATGATTCACAAAATGTTATAAATAACTTTTACTATAAAATGATTATTTTCGTTAACTTGCCTTTTGAATTTCTAAGAAAAAATTTATTGTTTTCATTTGGGTGCGGCACATATATATTTACAATTTATGATTGTTTCTATAATAAATAAAAATAGAATTGTTCAAATTTATATTTATGATTTATAATTGTTCCTATATTACATTTATGATTGTTTCTATAATAAATAAAAATATGATTATGAAATACATTATTCTTTATTAAATTAGTCTAAATTGTAAAAAATAAATTTAGTGAAACCACCCTAAAAAAATTATCAACGGCTAGTTGTATATAACATTTCTAACTAAACTACCAATAGCGTTTTGTTTTGTAGTTTAACTAATTGACACTTCCAGGTGTTTTCAATTGAAACATCTAAAAGCGCAAAGCCCTCTACCTTTGTCTATTGAAAAAAAAAAAATGAACAAGGTGCCCATGAAAACATGGTAAGTGTATTGGTTTAAAATTGCAGGATAATTTTTTATTTGTTATTATTTTTAATGTTGTAAATGGTTGGAAATTACAATTGCTATGCCCTAATTAATAAATGGGCTTTACCCAACATGAGATACCAAAAGAGCTTAGAGAGGTAGAGAATGAGTTTTTAATTTTTAATTTATTTATTTACGGAAGGTGAGGATTTAATTTATTATTAACACGTAGCCAAAACGTGGCATGTACACATTGACATTTGACACCAAAAAAAAAAAGAAGAAAAGGAAAAATTAC
Source organism: Quercus suber (assembly GCF_002906115.3). Taxonomy (NCBI): domain Eukaryota; kingdom Viridiplantae; phylum Streptophyta; class Magnoliopsida; order Fagales; family Fagaceae; genus Quercus; species Quercus suber. Next base: position 469,576 of record NW_027069555.1, on the reverse strand, counting down.
AACTTACCTACCTGTGGAGTTGAATTGGGTTTTATTTTTCTAGGTATATGTTCTTTTTTTTCAACATCTATGTGAGTTAAAAAAAAAAAAAAAAAAAAAACCAAAACCACATTTTTATTTCTAAGTGCTCAGATTTATTGTTGGTTTTTTTTTATTGATTTGTTTCTTTTTTGTAATTGTTGTTATGAGTTTTGAATATAGGTTCCAAATATTAATTTTTACAAAACCCTTTCTTTTTGATCTTCTTTTGTCTTTTTTTTTTTTTTTTTTGGAGGAGAGAGGAGAAGGTATATGGTGTACCCGGCATATATGCCGGGTACATAATATAATTTTCAAGGAGGGAGACATAAAAGTGGATTTAGCCCATTTTTAACAAAGGTGGGTTATGTAACTCTAACTGAACTAATCTCAAGTCGGTAAAATGATAAAATTCAAATTACAAGTACATGTAACTTAAATTTCGGTCAAATCACAATTTGGTAAGTTATAATTTTCCCAAAAAAAAAAAAAAGTTTCTAATTTCTCACAAAAGATTGACACATATAGCTAGCTGCTCTAGCTCCTCCTCTTATTTTTTTATTTAAAGTTTAACCTCAGCCTCAACGTCTCAAGTCTCAACCTCAACCTATACCTGTGTGTGTTTGGGTGATGATTATTATTATGTCATGTACTACTACAATGGAGGTGGAGGAGGACGGCATACGGACGCAGCAGCAATGGATGAGAGAGCAGCAGCAGCAACAGCCGCGAGGCTGTGAAAGAGAGGATAACTGTTTTTCTTATAATTGCTGTCTAGTAGGCTTGAAGAAGCTCTTAGTAATTGATGGTTTTCTGTCGGTTCCTAAGAAGGGATAGATGTTTGAGGTTCTTTAGAAAATGTTTGTATTTTCTTAGATGAGCCAAATCATCTGTTATGTTTCTTAAATTGCCAGATCATCTGTTATGTTTCTTAAATTACTTTTCACCTGAGACTTTCTATCTTTTTTATTTCCTACCCAAAAAACAGAAGAGTTCTCTTTTTTATAATTACTTTTAAAAATTTAGTGCCCATTTGTTTGGGCGTTTTGAGCCCAAAAGTTAGCTTTTTAAAAAAGCCAGCCCAAGTTCAGCGTTTGGTGAGTATAAAACGCAACTTTTTGACAAAAGTTGCATTTTATATTTCTGAAGAAATGCACGTTTAAGTTATGGGAGAGCTTCGGTCTATTTTGTAAAAGCTGGTGTGGGCGTTTGATATATATCCATTGGGGGTGACATCAATTACCAAATTGCCCTTCAGAGTCTCATGCACAACCTTTTTTTTTTTTTTGGGAAGAAAAAGGAATTTCATAAAAACTAAACAGAGAACACATAATCAGTACACTGCCTATAGCAATACGTTCCACGGCAATCAGCCTCCAGAATAGGAAAGATCCACAGGCGGGTCAGAAAAAATCTCAAAATCAGAATTTAACACAAAAAAATCCAAACACAAAAAAATCTATAACAAATTTCCAAATCCAATCACAAAAAAAATCCTCTGCCCTCTCAATAACAAATTTCCGAATCCAAACACAAAAAAATCTATAACAAATTCCCAAATCAGCTAAGGAAAAAAAAAAAAAATTAATCCCTTGCAAATTAGGATTCCTCAAAATGCAAAACAAAAACAGAAAATCAGAATATTGCAAAATCTTTCAAATGGAGTTTGTACCCATCTTGCAGTGGATGAGTTCCGGTGGCTCTTAGAACACGCCGAGAACGCAATCATCGCAGTGACCGGCATCTAAACAGTCCCCGCCATCGCCGTCTCCGTCGAAGGGACCCTCCAAATCCCAACAACCACTCGCGACTCCTCCTCCACGACCACCGCCACCTTCACAACCACCGTCGCGAAGAAACGTAAACGACCATCGAATAGCTTGGAACGTTCGTGGACGTTGTAAATGACAGCAGGAAAAAAAAAAAAAAAAAAGAGGAAGAAGGAGAGCTTGGAACGTTCTGGAGTTTGGAGGAATGACAGGGAAACAAAGGAGAAAAGAAGGATAAAAAGAAAAGAGTAAGGGTATGTGTGTGGAGGAGAAAAAAGAGGGGAAAAAAGAGAGAGAAAGAAATGCTATGTGTGGAGGATAAAAAATGAGGGAAAAAGAAAAAGAAACGTTATCACAATTTTTTTACAATTTTTTTACAATAAATCTTAAGTAATAGGTTAGTATTAGCTAATATTGGTGAGAAAAAATAATTTTTTTAGAAAAAGAAAAAATAATTTTTTTAGAAAAAGAAAAAAATAATTTTATAGTACGTTAAAATTAAAATTAGTATCAATTTTTATCACAATATTTTCACGATACTTTCACAATAAATCTTAAGTGGTAGGTTATTATTAGCTAATATCGATGAGAAAAAATTTTTTTTTTAGAAAGAGTAAAAAATAATTTTAATAGTACGTTAAAATTAAAATCAACATCAATTTTTATCACAATATTTTACAATACTTTCACAATAAATTTTAAGTGGTAGGTTATTATTAGCTAATATTTGTGAGAAAAAATAATTTTTTTAGAAAGAGAAAAATTGATTTAAGTATGATAAAATAGTTGATTTAAGTATGAAACAAACTCACATTCCAAAAAAAAAAAAAGTATGAAATAAACTCTCTTATATATATATTGTCCTTTTTGGTAATTTACACTTCAAACTGCTACTTTTATAAGTGCTAGTCAAATACTCAGCTTTTTCAAAAAGTATTTTTAACAGTTTTTACCAAACACTCAGCTTTTTGAAAATGCACTTTTTCATTATGCACTTTTTAAAAACTCTACTTTTTCATTATGCACTTTTACAAAAAGCTGAACCAATTCATAAGGTTGATTTACAATTAATATTATGCTAAACAGGTTGTACGTGAAATTGCTTATTAACAATTTGCAACGATGCTAAATTCTGACAAAGAGCTTGATTTGACATCTGAATCTCCTCCTCTAGCATCCGAAGTTGCAGCTATTTTTGCTGAGGAAGATTCCTTGGAATTTGTTAGCTGCCCATGAAGAGGTCTCCTCTTCAGTTTCAGGTGACAAACCTTATGAAGATTTACAAAGATTTCAAGATTTAGTATTAGAAGTTTGTGTGAAGATAACTTCAGAGGAAAATTTATCTGCTTATCAAAAATCGATGGCAACGGTTGACAAGGAATTAAATGATCCAGAAGGAGCCGCATCAAGTTCTAGTGGCGATGAAAACTTTGCATCTCCAGCACCAGTTCAAACAGTTGCCGATCTCATTTTGTCTAAGATAGCTGAAGTACATCGTGTCTCTCAGGACATCAAGTCTCTTAGATCAACGCCAAAGTTGCCTTCATCTACTAATTCCTCTGTTTGTGCTTGTGGTGATGCTGACTGTATTGAAGCTTGGGACATTCAGGAATGGCTTCGAACATCAAAATCGGAGTGTGAGATGTGTAAACTTGGTTTTTGCTTGGAGAATCTGGTTTGGCACTCGGTCAAGCTTATAAGGAGAATACCCAGTTACATCAGGCTTTGAAGGTTACAAGATTGGCATGTTCTATTTATGGATCAATGCATCAGCATCTTGAAGAGACAAAGTTCATTTCCTCAATGGTCAGCGAAAGAAATGAAAAGACAAGACCATACAGTGTTGGTGCAAAATATGATAAATCCAGCTCTGCTGATGATTCTCTTACTTTTGAGCAATCAAAAAAAAAAAAAAAAGAAGCTAAAATTTTGCATTATTTTTCCAGAACCCTTTGAATGATAATGGTAATAATGGCAATAATAACTTAGTAATAGTGGTTGCATGATGTTATGATTTTGATTGTGGTGGTAGTGACATGGTGAAGTTGCCATGGGTGGTGACAAAGTGTAAAAAGTAATATTTGTAACATGAGATTGGTAATATTGGTAAAATTCATGCGATCACACCATCTCTAATAGAATTTGAAATAATTTCCAAACAATTTTTGGAACAAATATCTTGTTTACTCAAACATAGAAATTTCCTAATAACTTCTTTTTTAAGTAAAATATTATCTCAAAAACTCTAATTCAAATAAAACCCAATGATTGGATCTTTCTCATGCTTAAATGTTGATTTTCTCGTCCTATGAAACCTTTATATGATTCTGTAATCCAACAATACAATCAAAATGAATATCTAAAGCCTCCATTATTCATTTTCAAAATCTGAATATTACAATCAAAATGAATTATCTAAAGGTTCCATCATTCATCTTCAAAATTTTCCTCTCAATGCTATAGGCAATCAATATAGACTAGCATACCAATTAATGTTTCAGCCATCCATAACCGTTTGAGCTTTCTACCTAAAATGCAAAAAGTTTCTGATTATGATGTCCAGGATGCATACATGTCACGCAATGCACTCAAATGAGTCTTATCTGTGAACTTCAACGACTTTCTGTTAAGCTCAGTCAGCTTCGCAGCATCTTCAGACTCCTTTCCACTGTATGAAATTATCCTGGCCAGGAAGTTCTTCAAAATCTCTTGCAATTGTCTCCAGAATTTGATACAAAAATCAGGATTCTGAATTCTAAAAATTCTCTGAAGCTTCATCTGATACGTGTTGTCCTTCAAGCATGTATGAGAGAGCTTTGTGCAAGTAGGAGAGAGATGATTCCTGCATCTGCAAAAACAAATTCAAAACATTACTGTCTCAAACATTACTGTCTCAAAATTCAAAACAAATTAAAAACAAATGTAAATATTAACATCTAACAAAGTCCAGAACATACCGCAGGGCTTGAAAGGCGTAATAAAAGATCTGACCTCTCCATGAGTATGGTCAGATACATGTGGGGATGTGCTTGTGGGCCATAAAACTCCAAGGCACTCTGCCAGCTTCTCTTGGCCAAGGAAACATATTGCTCTAAAACACCTTCAGATGAGTCCCTTTTCTTATGGCCCAACCCCAGAAGCTTCAAAGAGCAATTCCTACGGTAGCAACCCAGCTGAAAATGAGCAGTACGAATGACGATAAGTCCTCTGTAGCTAAGGGCAGAAAACAAGGAAAGAAATCAGATGCGAAGAGCATGTCCTCACTCTTGGGAGACCCTGCGCACATCTTGTAATAATTCTGTTGAACCAGATGGAAGTCTCCCCAATGTCTTTATAGCTTCTTCATAACAGCTTAGGGCATCTGAATAAATCTGATATGCATCTTTAAGAGAAAGATCCCCAAGGTACTTACATATCCCACGCTTATGGTGATAAGCAGGGTCTCCCAAGAGTGAGGACATGCTCTTCGCATCTGATTTCTTTCCTTGTTTTCTGCCCTTAGCTACAGAGGGCTTATCGTCATTCGTACTGCTTCCACCACTACTACTTGCACCACTACACCTGCTTATCCTGTCACCTGGGCAGCTGCAATTTACAGAGGAACATGAACTACAATACTTGAACTCAACATATACATATTCAACTAGTGTCCATGCCTTGGCCCAGAAAAGGTTAGTAGAAGAGGATTGCTCAAAAGTAAGAGAATCATCAGCAGAGCTGGATTTATCATATTTTGCACCAACACTGTATGGTCTTGTCTTTTCATTTCTTTCGCTGACCATTGAGGAAATGAACTTTGTCTCTTCAAGATGCTGATGCATTGATCCATAAATAGAACATGCCAATCTTGTAACCTTCAAAGCCTGATGTAACTGGGTATTCTCCTTATAAGCTTGACCGAGTGCCAAACCAGATTCTCCAAGCAAAAACCAAGTTTACACATCTCACACTCCGATTTTGATGTTCGAAGCCATTCCTGAATGTCCCAAGCTTCAATACAGTCAGCATCACCACAAGCACAAACAGAGGAATTAGTAGATGAAGGCAACTTTGGCGTTGATCTAAGAGACTTGATGTCCTGAGAGACACGATGTACTTCAGCTATCTTAGACAAAATGAGATCGGCAACTGTTTGAACTGGTGCTGGAGATGCAAAGTTTTCATCGCCACTAGAACTTGATGCGGCTCCTTCTGGATCATTTAATTCCTTGTCAACCGTTGCCATCGATTTTTGATAAGCAGATAAATTTTCCTCTGAAGTTATCTTCACACAAACTTCTAATACTAAATCTTGAAATCTTTGTAAATCTTCATAAGGTTTGTCACCTGAAACTGAAGAGGAGACCTCTTCATGGGCAGCTAACAAATTCCAAGGAATCTTCCTCAGCAAAAATAGCTGCAACTTCGGATGCTAGAGGAGGAGATTCAGATGTCAAATCAAGCTCTTTGTCAGAATTTAGCATCGTTGCAAATTGTTAATAAGCAATTTCACGTCCAACCTGTTTAGCATAATATTAATTGTAAATCAAACCTTATGAATTGGTTCAGCTTTTTATAAAAGTTCATAATGAAAAAGTAGAGTTTTTAAAAAGTGCATAATGAAAAAGTGCATTTTCAAAAAGCTGAGTGATTGGTAAAAACTGTTAAAAATGTTTTTTGAAAAAGCTGAGTATTTGACTAGCACTTATAAAAGTAGCAGTTTGAAGTGTAAATTACCAAAAAGGAAAATATATATATAAGAGAGTTTATTTCATACTTTTTTTTTTTTTTTTGGAATGTGAGTTTGTTTCATACTTAAATCAACTATTTTATCATACTTAAATCAATTTTTCTCTTTCTAAAAAAATTATTTTTTCTCACAAATATTAGCTAATAATAACCTACCACTTAAAATTTATTGTGAAAGTATTGTAAAATATTGTGATAAAAATTGATGTTGATTTTAATTTTAACGTACTATTAAAATTATTTTTTACTCTTTCTAAAAAAAAAATTTTTTCTCATCGATATTAGCTAATAATAACCTACCACTTAAGATTTATTGTGAAAGTATCGTGAAAATATTGTGATAAAAATTGATACTAATTTTAATTTTAACGTACTATTAAAATTATTTTTTTCTTTTTCTAAAAAAATTATTTTTTCTTTTTCTAAAAAAATTATTTTTTTCTCACCAATATTAGCTAATACTAACCTATTACTTAAGATTTATTGTAAAAAAATTGTAAAAAAATTGTGATAACGTTTCTTTTTCTTTTTTCCCTCATTTTTTATCCTCCACACATAGCATTTCTTTCTCTCTCTTTTTTCCCTCTTTTTTTCTCCTCCACACACATACCCTTACTCTTTTCTTTTTTATCCTTCTTTTCTCCTTTGTTTTCCCTGTCATTCCTCCAAACTCCAGAACGTTCCAAGCTCTCCTTCTTCCTCTTTTTTTTTTTTTTTTCCTGCTGTCATTTACAACGTCCACGAACGTTCCAAGCTATTCGATGGTCGTTTACGTTTCTTCGCGACGGTGGTTGTGAAGGTGGCGGTGGTCGTGGAGGAGGAGTCGCGAGTGGTTGTTGGGATTTGGAGGGTCCTTCGACGGAGACGGCGATGGCGGGGACTGTTTAGATGCCGGTCACTGCGATGATTGCGTTCTCGGCGTGTTCTAAGAGCCACCGGAACTCATCCACTGCAAGATGGGTACAAACTCCATTTGAAAGATTTTGCAATATTCTGATTTTCTGTTTTTGTTTTGCATTTTGAGGAATCCTAATTTGCAAGGGATTAATTTTTTTTTTTTTTCCTTAGCTGATTTGGGAATTTGTTATAGATTTTTTTGTGTTTGGATTCGGAAATTTGTTATTGAGAGGGCAGAGGATTTTTTTTGTGATTGGATTTGGAAATTTGTTATAGATTTTTTTGTGTTTGGATTTTTTTGTGTTAAATTCTGATTTTGAGATTTTTTCTGACCCGCCTGTGGATCTTTCCTATTCTGGAGGCTGATTGCCGTGGAACGTATTGCTATAGGCAGTGTACTGATTATGTGTTCTCTGTTTAGTTTTTATGAAATTCCTTTTTCTTCCCAAAAAAAAAAAAAGGTTGTGCATGAGACTCTGAAGGGCAATTTGGTAATTGATGTCACCCCCAATGGATATATATCAAACGCCCACACCAGCTTTTACAAAATAGACCGAAGCTCTCCCATAACTTAAACGTGCTTTCTTCAGAAATATAAAAGCAACTTTTGTCAAAAAGTTGCGTTTTATACTCACCAAACGCTGAACTTGGGCTGGCTTTTTAAAAAGCTAACTTTTGGGCTCAAAACGCCCAAACAAATGGGCACTAAATTTTTAAAAGTAATTATAAAAAAGAGAACTCTTCTGTTTTTTGGTAGGAAATAAAAAAGATAGAAAGTCTCAGGTGAAAAGTAATTTAAGAAACATAACAGATGATCTGAATTTAAGAAACATAACAGATGATTTGGCTCATCTAAGAAAATACAAACATTTTCTAAAGAACCTCAAACATCTATCCCTTCTTAGGAACCGACAGAAAACCATCAATTACTAAGAGCTTCTTCAAGCCTACTAGACAGCAATTATAAGAAAAACAGTTATCCTCTCTTTCAAGCCTCGCGGCTGTTGCTGCTGCTGCTCTCTCATCCATTGCTGCTGCGTCCGTATGCCTCCTCCTCCACCTCCATTGTAGTAGTACAGACATAATAATAATCATCACCCAAACACACACAGGTATAGGTTTGAGGTTGAGACTTGAGACGTTGAGGCTGAGGTTAAACTTTAAATAAAAAAATAAGAGGAGGAGCTAGAGCAGCTAGCTATATGTGTCAATCTTTTGTGAGAAATTAGAAACTTTTTTTTTTTTTGGAAAATTTATAACTTACCAAATTGTGATTTGACCGAAATTTAAGTTACATGTACTTGTAATTTGAATTTTATCATTTTACCGACTTGAGATTAGTTCAGTTAGAGTTACATAACCCACCTTTGTTAAAAATGGGCTAAATCCACTTTTATGTCTCCCTCCTTGAAAATTATATTATGTACCCGGCATATATGCCGGGTACACCATATACCTTCTCCTCTCTCCTCC
>NW_027069555.1:424433-454664 GCF_002906115.3 Quercus suber | reverse complement strand
TTTTTTTTGTTTTTTTAATATGAATTTAAAATAAAATCAATTTAAAGAAAATGTGCAAAGGAAAAGAAAGATGTTGTTCGAAGATCAATTTGATGGGAAGAAAACTTCTAGGAAATCGATTTCACCTAATTCCTCACTATGCTTTACTCATCTAGCTAATTGAATTTAATTCTCTCTATTTGTTAGTAATCTCCACACTCTTCCAAAAGCCTCTTTCGATAGTCAATTGGAAACCATCTTGTTCATCAATTTACACAAGAATATGCAATTTAATAAAGCAAGAAAGCATTAAGACCAATGATTTTAATACTACATAGGTTCATACAAGTCTTTCGATCTCTATATTTACCTATGCTGAAATATTCAAGATCTATCCTATAATTCCCTCTTTCGACAGCAAATCACAAGATCAAAATCATCTAATTAATGGCCAGTTAATTAGAAGCAATAAACTCAGAATAAGTCAGACAAACATGAAAAGAATTAATTCAAATTAACATAGAAAAGCAAGCATAGTTCGGAACTAGATTACATCGTTTTCCTAGAATAAAGAAAATTTAATTCATGCTAAAAATTAAATTCAACAATAACGAATTCACCATAATTTTTCTGAGAAGATTTGAAGGGAAAATAAACGCTAAAAAATCTGCTTCAGCGTTCCTTTGTTCAGCCTTTTTCTCTTTAAGTTTCAGCGCCTCCTTCCTTTTGTTTCAGCCTTCTCCCTTTTGTTTCAGCCCCCAGGTTTTCTTTTCTTCGTTTAGCCCCCTTTTTCCCTTTCAGTTTCAGCTCAGCGCCCTCTTTTCTTCCTTTCAATTTAGCGCCTTTTTATTTTTTTGTTTTTCAGCGCCTCCCTGTTTCAGTTCAGCGCCTCTTTCTTTTTCAGCCAAGAAGCCCTTCTTTTCTTCTCCCATTCAGCATAAAAACCGTACTCACCCTAGAGCCCCAACGTGTTGCTCAAAAGCCCAAAACATTCATCTTCAGCCCAAAGAACTTGCTCTCTGTTCAGCCCACTCTCTTAATTTTTCTTTTCAGCCCATTTACTTAATTTTTGTTTTCAGCGCCCCACCTTTTCTTTCTCAAATGTGTTGCACTTTTTCAGCCCAAAACCTTGCTTTCTTCAGCCCTTTGTTTCAGCATTTTTCCTCTTTGCTCTGTTTCAGTTCTCTTTCATTTGGTTAAATCTTTATTTCCTTCAAATCTGAAATAAAATTTAAATAACAATAATGAAGTCTAAAATCAACAAAAATAAATAAAATTAGACTAAAGTTTAAAGTTGAGAAGTGATAAATTATGTCAAATTATGCAAGTCATCACTTTCCTATTCTGGAGGCTGATTGCCGTGGAACGTATTGCTATAGGCAATGTACTGATTATGTGTTCTCTGTTTAGTTTTTATGAAATTCCTTTTTCTTCCCAAAAAAAAAAAAAGGGTTGTGCATGAGACTCTGAAGGGCAATTTGGTAATTGATGTCACCCCCAACGGATATATATCAAACGCCCACACCAGCTTTTACAAAATGGACCGAAGCTCTCCCATAACTTAAACGTGCGTTTCTTCAGAAATATAAAACGCAACTTTTGTCAAAAAGTTGCGTTTTATACTCACCAAACGCTGAACTTGGGCTGGCTTTTTAAAAAAGCTAACTTTTGAGCTCAAAACGCCCAAACAAACGGGCACTAAATTTTTAAAAGTAATTATAAAAAAGAGAACTCTTCTGTTTTTTCGGTAGGAAATAAAAAAGATAGAAAGTCTTAGGTGAAAAGTAATTTAAGAAACATAACAGATGATCTGGCTCATCTAAGAAAATACAAACATTTTCTAAAGAACCTCAAACATCTATCCCTTCTTAGGAGCCGACAGAAAACCATCAATTACTAAGAGCTTCTTCAAGCCTACTAGACAGCAATTATAAGAAAAACAGTTATCCTCTCTTTCATAGCCTCGCGGCTGCTGCTGCTGCTGCTCTCTCATCCATTGCTGCTGCGTCCATATGCCCTCCTCCTCCACCTCCACCTCCATTGTAGTAGTACAAGACATAATAATAATCATCACCCAAACACACACAGGTACAGGTTTGAGGTTGAGACTTGAGACGTTGAGGCTGAGGTTAAACTTTAAATAAAAAAATAAGAGGAGGAGCTAGAGCAGCTAGCTATATGTGTCAATCTTTTGTGAGAAATTAGAAACTTTTTTTTTTTTTTTGGGAAAATTATAACTTACCAAATTGTGATTTGACCGAAATTTAAGTTACCTGTACTTGTAATTTGAATTTTATCATTTTACCGACTTGAGATTAGTTCAGTTAGAGTTACATAACCCACCTTTGTTAAAAATGGGCTAAATCCACTTTTATGTCTCCCTCCTTGAAAATTATATTATGTACCCGGCATATATGCCGGGTACACCATATACCTTCTCCTCTCTCCTCCCAAAAAAAAAAAAAAAAAAAAAAAAAAAAAAAAAAAAAAAAAAAAAAAAAAAAAAAATCCTGATGGCTACGTCATCAAAGTCACCATCTATCTCATTGAACATCTCTCAATATCTGTCCGAGTATGTTTTCAGGGTCTCTCCTTCTCTCATGGACAGGGACAACAAGGAATCTAACGACTAAGGAACCCTGCTGCATGTAATAAAGTGGGATCCAAACGCTTGGGTGAGTTCCTTAAAGGAATTAATGGAACTTGCACCCAAACTATCAAACCACCTTATCGTCATAGGCCCTAAGCTAGATGGGAATACCTTGCACATCAAGGCCTCATTCTTAGAATGCACAACTATTCTTTGATTGAAGTGGCTAACATGCTCCACAGGGTCTGTTCGACCATTATATATGATGAATGTGGGCTGAATGAACTGCCGAGGAAGTCTTCCTCCCTCAATCCTGTGCGTGAAAGGTGATCTAGAAATTTGGTTGAGTGCTTTACACATAGCATCATTTCCTAGGCCTCTCGAAGATGAATTTCTGTTTCTGTGCTTATGATGGTAGTCTTCATCATATGAGAAAGACTCACTAGGAGAAGTTCTTGATTTGCGCCTATAACTACCATCATCTTCACCATCTAAAGAAAAGTCAGGATTGGAAGGAGCTCGCTTTCGCCGCTCATGGCGTAAGCTTCTCTTCAAGTGATCAATCTCCAGCTGCATGGTTTTGGTATTTTTCTCATGAGAGCAGTGGCTACCACCCCAAAAGTGACCCCTACTAGTATGGGTAGTATGCACACTCCCCTCCCGATCCCTTCTCTGTTCAAGATCACGGAAGTGATTTTAACGTTGAGACCCCATGGATTATGCCTGGTTTGAACCTGAACCTACCATCGTTGAATGTTGGACTCACTATAACACCAGTAATTCCCACAGATGGCGCCAATTGTGAGGACTCGATTTGGTTCCCTAGCCCAAAAGATGGATGGACTTAAGCCCAAAACAATGAATTTGTAGAGCGTGAATTGGAAAACTAGGCTTTAACGAGTTGAACGATAATAATAGTGGATTCAGGTGACAAGAAAAGGAGAATAAACTAATTTAATGCTAAAGAAAATCGTTATCGACACAGTTCGAGGAGATCAGTTCTTATATATTTCTTTCAAGTTGGATTACAAAGTCAGTTTTTGATGTTACAGTGTTTCTCTCTTAGCTTCTCAATCCTCTTCTCTCATTGCTTCCTCCCCTTCTTATACTCTCTTCTCCCTTTCCTCTTTATCCTCCACGTGTAGGTCAGATGGTTGGTGTTGATACTTATCCTATCAACACCTTTCTAAAGTCTTTGTGCAATAACTGTAAGGCTAAAAACCACTGTTCAGGTATCACCTCCACTTGAATGCGATTAGAGAGTTAGCCGCAGAGCATTTAATGCGATGGTAGCAGCTTCTCCTTAGATATTTTAGGACTCCCCCTTGTCATATGTTTCTGTAATGCTTATCTGTACCAACAAAACTTCTTGGAATGTCCCCCTAGACGGTAGACCACCTATTCGGACCTCGGCCTTGGTTAGCCGAGGAAGCATTCATCCTCAGCCCACCTTCCTGGACCATCTTTATCTACTAACACAGACTCCCTTGACAATGTTTACTCATCCTCAGATGACCTCTAGTCCTCGGCTTGGGCCTTAGGCCCAATATATACACAGATAATGAGTTCTCGAGCCCAATGCTCCTACATATACAATTAGTGTACCATCTATAGATAATTAATTTATGCAAGATAATAGTTTATGCATTCATCCTGTTAATACAATGTAATTTATACATTGATATAAAATGATTTTTTTTTCTTTTTTAATTTTTGCTAAGGTGGACAGTTAAATGAGGAGAATTTTAGACTATTGTAACTAAAGTTCTTGTTTTTATATATCCTAGTAGTAAATCCACACACTGCATGGAAAAATGTAATATAATTATTTTATATGAATATAATGTAAAATTTGTAGGTTAAATAATGCACGTATTATTTAAAAGTATTTTATATTTTTATAAGTTTTATGTAATGGAATATATAACTTATTTTTCATTCAACAAGAATACATAGTAATGACTAATTTGAACATATTCAAGAATTTTTTAAAAATGTACAAACCCGATATAATTTATTTTTCATTCAATAACAATACGTAGTAATGACTAATTTGAACATATCCAAGAATATTAAAAAAAATGTACAAACCCGATTCCATGGAACTCATATAACGTGTCACGTTAATTTTAAATTATTATATGAGTTTAGTGTTATATTAATTTTAAATTATTATATGAATTTAGAATTGTAGGTTTTTTTTTTCTTTTTTTTCTTTCCAAATATAAGGGTATATTTGGTAGATTGTTATAGGCACTGTAATGTAATAGTTATTCTTATAATTTAGCTATTCAATTGGTTATGTTTTTATTACAGAGCATAAGCATTCCTTATGAATAGCTATTATTTAAAATGAGGAATAACTATTTATCTCTAAAAGAGATGTAATAGCTATTTCTTAGTAGGTGTATTAATTTCTAAAATTAATATATTTCTAAATAAACAAACTTTCTATTTGCACATAACAATTATGAAAATAAAAAATCATAAAAAATAACTAATCTCTCTTTTAAATTAAAAAATATATATTTTTTAAGAAATATAATTATATGAGTAAGAAATTTTCTAAAATATTTCTTAAGTTTGATTTAAAATGCTTTCATTTTATTGTTTTTAGGTTTCTATTATTGTATTGTCACCAAACAAATAAATAGTAATAAGCATTACATTACAACATCTTATATTCCTTGTAATACATATTCCTATTCCTATGCAATTACCATTACAGTCTACCAAACATACTCTAAGTATAATGCCTATATTATTAAAACTTGAATTTTAAGGTAATATTTAAAATATTATAATTTTTAATGTTTTTTTAGGACCCATATTTCTAATTTCTAATGCTTATTATTATTATTATTATTAGTATTTTAGCCTAAAACTAAAGAGTTTGTCCCAAATTAAATAAAATTTTATACTTTTCTGCCTAACAATTAGGGGGGGGGGGGGAATTTGGGGCCTAAAATTGAAAAAAATGAATTTTTGGACCAAATGGATCAGAGTGAACCGAATTGGACTAATATGGACCAATGTGGACTGAATATGGGTTGACTGAATGGACCAATAATGAGTGAATGAAAAATGTGCCCACTTGAACATGGGTTTAACTGATGAAAATCCTTGAGACACACATATGAACGGTTTTAGACCCCTTAAACCAACCAGATTAACCTAGTTAATTAGTCAAGTGATTAACTTAGTCAAATTATGCAAATCTAGGTTATCACAATCAAACAGTCATATCAAGAATATAAAGCAGCAGAAAAATAAATAACACAAGGTATGATGACCCAGGAAACCACACGGTAAAAACCTGGGGAGGATTTGACCTAGCTATCCTTAAGGTAAACTTGAATCCACTATCCTGAAAGAATTGAAGTTCATACAAAAGGACTTACAAGCTCCCCGCTTGACTTCCTAATGCTACCTACCAGTAAAACTTACTGACACAACCACGTGCAAGTTCCGAATGCACGGACTCCTTCTTTCTTGGATTCTCCACAAGATACAAGCACCCACGCTTGTTATTCTTTAAACTCCAATGGCAACAACTAAGTTGATCATCAAGATGTTGAAATAATCTCTATCTTGAAAACCTTAAGTTTATGTGAAGTAAAGCTCCTCAATGATCTCACAAGAGATTCACACAAACAGCAAAGTATTAGCAACAATACAACAAGAGCAACTCTGACTACACTCCAAAATGTGGCTAGGGTTTTCTTTATATAGTGGGAGAAGTAAATCTGAAACCCTAATTCTTAATGGACTTGGGCTGAGTTGAAAAATTCAGCAGAAAAACGTTTTGCCCGAGATTCGATCGATCGAGTCTAATTTTCGATCGATCAAGCCAGGCCAAAAGTCACTAATACTTCTGTAGCCACTCGATTCCAACTTTACATAAAACGCCCACACTTTGAGCAAGTCTAAACAAGACTAACAACCTGTTTTGATCATGGTTTACCAACAATACACATAAGAGTTCTAAATACATAAAATCCTAAGTCTTTAGAATTTAACAACATATGAAGGAAAAATATTATTTTATGAGTTTACATGCTCATGGGTTGGAGTTAGGTTTAGACATGTGTATGCTAGACCCTCTTATTAAGTTTGTGGACAGTAGTTTGGTGTCTATTCACCAACGTACATATTCATATTCCCTTATTCTAAGGAACTTTCCAAAAGAGAATATTTTTGTGCATACATTTGCATAGAGTCAAAGAGAGAAAACATAGTTCAGTTCACTGGGCACGAAGGTTGCAGTGCTTCTACTACATGTTATTGATCATTTTATCATAGGAGGTAAACATCTGTGAGTCTCAAAGCACTATTGATAGTATGAAGGGCAAAATTTGTCTTAAGGGAATTATGTGGAACACAAGACCTGATTAGTTTTGCTTAATCCTTCTAGTTTGTGAGTTACAATATTTAATTATTTTTTTCAAATTTCTTTTGTTATTGTTCTTTCCAGATGAATTTATTTGTGTTATTGTTTGTGATTACATCTATATATATATATATATTGTTCATGTTTGTATATTCACAAAAATAATTAATTTTCTCCATGGACTTGGCAGTGGCGACGCCACATTTAGGCCAGGGTGTCCTTGGTAACACCCTGGCTTGAAAAAAAGTTATATATAATAATTAAAAAAATTATTTGTTTACCCTTAAAAAAATTAGGGACACCCTCAACTAAAATGAGGAACACCCTCAAAAACTTTTGAACCAATCCATAATTAGTATAAAAACAACATACCCAAAAAAGAATGCAAAATAACAAGGACCTAATAACCAAAAAAAAAAAAAAAAAAAACTCTTCATTTACAAATCCTTAATAGTAATACCCAGTATAAAAGAAAAAAGGAAAGGAAAATGAAAAGTAAAAACCCAAATGTCTCTCATGGTTGTTGTGCACACCAACCCCAATCGCGTCGCTAGTAGCCACGTTGCCTCCATGCCTCGAGTAGCAGTAGCCATAGCCACAGCCACGGAACAAGGCCATTCACAAACGTATGTCTCTCTATTTGTTGTACTCTACAACTTACCAGTTTAAGTTTGCAATAATAGTGTTAATGGTTTTTCATTTGTGTGCACTGTGATTTGTGTTGCATTGTGATATGTGCTAAACGAAAGGTTTGGATTTGTGCTACAGTGTGAGTGGCTTGTGGATTTGTGCCATGTAATATTTTAAGTTTAAATCTATTATTTATGTTTGGATTTGTGCTGATAGTGCTATGTGAGTTACAGATTTAATTGTTTTGATTTTGATTTTGATTTTGTTTAAGCTAAATTAATAGTGTAGAACTGTAGATATAAAAGTGATGCTTCTTTCCGATATGTATGTATTTGTTAATAATAGACTATTTGAAAAATTAAGCTCAAAATCAATTATAAAAAATTGCAATACCATTAAAGAATGTATGAAACAACTTTATTAGGTCAAATTTAATTTATCAATTAATGTACTTTTTTTAGAATAAATTATTTATTTGTGCTTAAGAATTTTGTTATATTTAGTTTGCCCTCCCTAGAAAAAGTTTCTAGCTCTGCCACTGGGTGTTGGTAAAATACAATTAATTGTTTTTCAGTGTATTTAGTGTATTGTGATTTGTGATTGAGAATTTATTTGTTTGGTTCTTGTGATTGGGGGGCCATAGGGCTTGTCTGTTGAGTGAGGGTAGATGGGGGCATGGGGTGGGGTGGGATATTTGAATTGGGAGAAGTAAATGCACATGGAGTGTGTGCTAGTGCAACTAATAAACAATATTTTAATTAACCAATAATTAATTGGGAGAAGTAACTAATAAACAATAATTAATAATTTAATTAACCAATACATTATAAAAGACAAACAAATTAAATTATGTTAGGCTAAATAACAATTAATAATTTTATAATTAATGAAACAAAAATATAACAAATTTTAGTTTATAAAAGACAAACAAATTAATGAAACAACTAAACAACAATAATTAATAATTTTATTAATATTTCAAATGAACTTATAGTTTATTGTAGCATTAATAATGAGACTATCATGCAACGATTTTAAAATATGAAAACTCGCAGAAGGCAATTATAAAATTTATGTATTTGCGTGTGTTTTGATTATTGTTGTTTTCGATATACAAATTTTTCTTTTTATTAGATTGTGTAATTTATGCTTGTTGAGGAACACCCTGAAAAAAATTTATGGAGTCGCCACTGAGACTTGGGCTTATTCATATCACACACATTCTTCCCATGATGTTATAGCTTTGTAAGATCTTTATAAACTCCCTCTTTAATTTTTTTGTTCTTGCTAATTTTTGGGATTTACATTGCTGAATCAAAACTTGTTTTTCTCTATGTTAGGGTCCATATTTGTATAGTTTTGTTGGCATACACATGAACACAAACTTGTCTAATTATAGCTATAGAGTCTATTAGAATGGTTAGACAATGCTTAAGGTACTGCTTTAGTGTGCATAAACAGAAAATCAACTAATTCAAGGAACATAATTTTTAACAGTTTCGATTGATCAAAATTTAAGTTTGACCAATTGAAAGTCGTATATTCATAATCAGAAATTCAGCCCATCAACCCATTAGACTATTAGGGTTTGAGACCTACTTTACTAAGTAGATAAAGGAAACTCTAGGACATGTTTTTAAGACTTTGGAGCAGTTCAATTTGAGATCTAAAAGGTTTGTACCTATTGCTCTTTCAAAGTTTTTATCGGTGATTACTCACATACTCTTTGAACCAGTAGATTCAAGTTGCTGATTTCCAGATATCAAGTGTACTGGATACAAATCTTCAAGGGAACATTGAAGTCGTGGGCTAGAGGTTCACGGAGTAGCAGATTACTATCAAAGTCATCTATGGGATTCAAAACTCAGTTTGGTAACTATAATTAGATTTACAATAAATAGGGTTATTTTGACTATAAATCTCTATCTAATAGTGAATCTATTAACCTCAAGATTGATAAGATTAAGTCCCCCAAGTTTTTCTTATGAAACAATTTGTCTCATTAGGCTTATTGAGTCACCATATCTTGTCTCATTTATATTTCTGCACTTGTATGATATTGATGATTGAATACTTAACTTAAAACTTCCATAATTAATCTAATTATCAAGTTGACCGGTTAAATACAGTTTTTTGACAGGGGTCTAAACCCAACCCTCTAAAATATTTGCGACATTTGCATACTCCTCATTGGCCTCCCTGCCGTACATAGAGCCTTTAAGAACACAGTAATAATTTAATCTAAGAAGTTAGGTTAATGTTTTGAATTTATTCTTTCATGCATGGCAAGAATAAGATAGAAGAAAATAATTATGCTTTTGTTTAAAAGGCTACTCTATCTTCTTCTTCTTCTTCTTCTTCTTCTTCTTTTGGTTGTAAAATCGCTAGTGAGCCTTTAACTCACATGGCACTTGCTGAAAAATATGGGCATTAACGATAATGACGAAGCCAGAGTAGCTTTCCACCATGAGACCCTCGAAAACCCATCTCATACGCAAATAAATTCATGCTTCCCTTGCAAAGCCTTTGTTTCAGATACTCGAAGGATCTCCCCAACTCTCTTGCGCATCTTCTACACGACTTCGTGAACATAACAAATAAAATTAACTACCGTAGTAAACAGGGAAAAACCAACCCGAATGACGGTCGTTGCTCTAAAACTGTTATTGGACTCCACCTAACCTTTTGTAAAGAAGGGCAATGTTTGTTACACTTATATACACACTATTACACACTCATTTTTTGAACTAATATCGTGAATTGAAGACATAATTTAAAAACTGAAATCGTGCTTTCAACTCATGATTTTAGTTCAAAAATTGTGTAACAATTTTATCCCATAGAGAAATCCCATCACTCCCAATACCAACCCAACTTCCCAGAAATTCCATATGATCACCTCAAAACCCAATCCAAAATTAACCAATTGGCAACTTAGTTGTTGACATTACCAGATTGTCTTTGATACATTGAGGTTGAGGTTGATGTAGATCATGAAAAGATTCTTGATTTGAGCATGAAGTTGTCTTATTTCAGATTCAAAGACTCGTGGAGTAGGATTTAATTCAATCTCCCTTTTCTGAAAGAGAGTAAAAATAAAAATTAAATAATTTTCTGGATTGCTTATTGATATTCTAGTTCCACAATGCCCTTGTTTTAATAAAGAAATGAATTTCTTTGTCATCTCATGGGAGCAAGGTTAATGGATTTAAACAGAAGTACTAGAATAGATTTTAACAATTTTCTGCATTTCTAATTTTGACTCTCAAGAATCGACAACTCTTGAGCATTGAGTTTCTAAGAAACGATCGACTCTTAACATCTGTTCAATTTTGTGGAAAGCAGGCCTGATGTTTAAGAAGGAGAAAAGTTTATTAGAAGATGTGGGGGGGGGTTCTTCTTCTTCTTCTTCTTTTGGTTGTAAAATCGCTAGTGAGCCTTTAACTCACATGGCACTTGCTGAAAAATATGGGCATTAACGATAATGACGAAGCCAGAGTAGCTTTCCACCATGAGACCCTCGAAAACCCATCTCATACGCAAATAAATTCATGCTTCCCTTGCAAAGCCTTTGTTTCAGATACTCGAAGGATCTCCCCAACTCTCTTGCGCATCTTCTACACGACTTCGTGAACATAACAAATAAAATTAACTACCGTAGTAAACAGGGAAAAACCAACCCGAATGACGGTCGTTGCTCTAAAACTGTTATTGGACTCCACCTAACCTTTTGTAAAGAAGGGCAATGTTTGTTACACTTATATACACACTATTACACACTCATTTTTTGAACTAATATCGTGAATTGAAGACATAATTTAAAAACTGAAATCGTGCTTTCAACTCATGATTTTAGTTCAAAAATTGTGTAACAATTTTATCCCATAGAGAAATCCCATCACTCCCAATACCAACCCAACTTCCCAGAAATTCCATATGATCACCTCAAAACCCAATCCAAAATTAACCAATTGGCAACTTAGTTGTTGATAACCTAGCCAAAGCCAGTGTTGAGCTATACTTCATCGAGTGCAAGCTTGACAACTATAAACCCTATAGCAGAGCCATCCCACTTTGCATAATTGCAAGTTCTAGCCCCCATTCAACATTTTAGATCGCCAAGTCACCGAAATGAAGATGATATGTCATGACGCTGGGAAAGTGATGGCCATATATGCCTAAAAAGACTAATTAAGTTATACTTAAGGCTCCTTGTAGTCGCTTATATAGTAAATACTTGATATGAGACTCTTCATATGCTCAAGTAACAAACCCTCATTCAATTGAATCTAATTTGATCCATAAAGTCTAGGGTATTCCAATTTCTCCCACTTAAATGCCTGAAATCCTCATTATGGTCTAAGTTTTGCTGTAGTGCCCCCAACCTACATGACATTACCAGATTGTCTTTGATACATTGAGGTTGAGGTTGATGTAGATGATGAAAAGATTCTTGATTTGAGCATGAAGTTGTCTTATTTCAGATTCAAAGACTCGTGGAGTAGGATTTTGTTGGGAAATTTAGACCCCAGTTGATAGAATTAACAAGTTTTAAACCCAAGTTGTTAATTAGATTTATTATGAATCAAACTTGTTAAAACAAACAAACATCAATATCATGTCAAAATCATGCAGCGGAAAAAATAAATAAGACAAGATATGATGACCTAGGAAAACCAATGAAACCAACCAGTTTCACAGTAAAAAACCTGGGGGGAAACCTTCCCGAAAAACAATCCACTATAGAAAAGAGAAGTTTCAAATCTAGTACAAAACCTTTGTCCCTAGACTCTACAATCCCCGTAGATGAACTCACAGCAGAAACCTTCTACCGCTTCAGAACTTCTGAACTCTTCAATATATGAACGCCACCCTTTTTGTTGCACGGATCCCAGTACGTGACTAACTCCTTTGCACGAATCCTAGTATGTGACTCACTCACCAACTTAAGAAAGAAGAATGTTGGCTGCAAAGTTCTTCACTTCATCAACAATGAAGATCAAGAAGCACTTGGTTACAAAACCCTAAGGCGCAAAGACGCAGTAACTTCTTTAAGAGAGAATAAGGCATCAATCACCTTTTTCGCATATGTTCTCCTTGTATTCTCTTATTCTCTTATGTGACGGCCTTTAAAATAAGCCTTATATAAGTCTAGGGTTGTGAGAAAAGAAACCCTACTCAAATACATAAGCCTGGCCCAAAAATCAAAAAGCTGAAAATTCTAATTTTCCGTAACCTCGATCGATCGAGAGGTGTCGAGAGGTGTCGAGGTTTAATGAATCTCAACAGATAGCAACTATCGAGGAGGTGTCGAGAAGGTGTCAAGGGGACAGAAACTTTCTCGATCGATCGACCAGCTATCGAGAAGCTATCGAGATTGCGATAAGAATCAGCTGAAGAGCTTGACAGATAGCCAGGTGTCGAGGTAGCTATCGAGAGGTGTCGAGATTTAAAAACTTTGCACTTCAGCTTGCTTTTTCTTGGACAGACTTGATGACTTCAACACTTGACCTTGAAATATTGTTTCTTGAAGTATTAAAAACACCTAGAACTACCCAATTACAAGCAAAGTGCGTTTTGTCAAAGGATTAGCCAATATACATAACTAAGTGACATATGTTCTTAAACAAGTTAAAACATATATGTCCTAACAGATTTAATTCAATCTCCCTTTTCTGAAAGAGAGTAAAAATAAAAATTAAATAATTTTCTGGATTGCTTATTGATATTCTAGTTCCACAATGCCCTTGTTTTAATAAAGAAATGAATTTCTTTGTCATCTCATGGGAGCAAGGTTAATGGATTTAAACAGAAGTACTAGAATAGATTTTAACAATTTTCTGCATTTCTAATTTTGACTCTCAAGAATCGACGACTCTTGAGCATTGAGTTTCTAAGAAACGATCGACTCTTAACATCTGTTCAATTTTGTGGAAAGCAGGCCTGATGTTTAAGAAGGAGAAAAGTTTATTAGAAGATGTGGGGGGGGGGGGGGGGGGGGGTTGACATTACCAGATTGTCTTTGATACATTGAGGTTGAGGTTGATGTAGATCATGAAAAGATTCTTGATTTGAGCATGAAGTTGTCTTATTTCAGATTCAAAGACTCGTGGAGTAGGATTTAATTCAATCTCCCTTTTCTGAAAGAGAGTAAAAATAAAAATTAAATAATTTTCTGGATTGCTTATTGATATTCTAGTTCCACAATGCCCTTGTTTTAATAAAGAAATGAATTTCTTTGTCATCTCATGGGAGCAAGGTTAATGGATTTAAACAGAAGTACTAGAATAGATTTTAATAATTTTCTGCGTTTCTAATTTTGACTCTCAAGAATCAACAACTCTTGAGCATTGAGTTTCTGAGAAACGACCGGCTCTTAACAACTGTAACTGTTCAATTTTGTGGAACGCAGGCCTGATGTTGAATAGGGAGGAAAGTTTATTAGAAGACATAATCAATCAAAATGTGCAGACCAATCTTTATTTTTGAATTTCGCTATGCATTCAGCTAGAGTGGAGGCTTGTGATTGTCCTCCAACTAATCATGTCCCATCACAGGAGCAATCAAACTCTTTTTTTTAATCTAAGAGTCGTACTTTTTTTTTTTGTAATTTGTTAAATTTAGTTATAGTGCATTGGAAATATAATGTGATTTACTTTTAATATTATGCTAAACAGGTTGTGCGTGCATTTGCTCATGAACAATTTGCAAGGCTCGTTTTAAATTATGATGAAAAGCTGGATTTGACATCTGAATCTCTTCCTGTAGAATCCAAAGTTACAGGTACTAATGTAAATGTAAAGGAAGAATCCTTGGACTTTGTTAGTGGAATTTCTGAATCAATTGTCCATGAAAAGGTCTTCTCTTCAGTTGCAGGTAACAAACCATATGAAGATGGACAAAGTTTTCAAGATTTAGTATCAGAAGCATCTGTGAAGTTGACTTTGGAGGAAAATTTACCTGCTTCCCGGGAATTGATAGCAGCAGGTGTCAAGGTACTATCAAGGAATCCAGGACAAGCTGCACCAAGTATTAGTGGCAATTGAAAGCTTTGCAGTGTGCAAGGTGTCTCTAACACCAGTTCACACTGTTGCTGATCCCATTTCGTCTAAGTTAGCTGCAGCGCATCATGTCTCTCAGGCTATCTCATCTCTTAGACGGATGCGCCAACTGCAGAGCACTGAACTAGAGCTGGAGGATGTCATTGAAACTAATGATAAGTTGCCTTCATCTATTTATATTTCTGTTTGTGCTTGTGGTGATGCTGACTGTATTGAAGTTTGCAACATTCGGGAATGGCTTCCAACATCAAAATTGGACCATAAGTTGTGGAAACTTGTTCTTTTGCTTGGAGAATTTTATTTGGCGCTTGGTCAAGCTTATGAGGAGGATGGCCAGTTAAATCAGGCTTTGAAGGTTGCAGAATTGGCATGTTCTATTTATGGATCAATTCCTCAGCATCTTGAAGACACAAGGTTCATTTCCTCAATGATTAGTTGCTCATCACTGCAGAAAAAATTCATTGAAAGAAATGAATGCACAAGAACATACAGTGTTGGTGAGAAAGATGACATTTCCAACTCTGCAGATGATTCTCAAACTTTTGAACCATCCTCTTCAACTTACCTTTTCTGGGCCAAGGCATGGACACTTGTTGGAGATGTTTATGTTGAGTTACATACGATAAATGGTAAAGAGATCTCAATACAGGCAAGGAGGAAATCCAGTAATAGACAATTGAGAATGTCTTCTGAGGTGGCTATGGAAGTTGAAAGGCTCAAGAAGAAGCTGGGGCAGCATAACCAGAATTGCAGTTCATGTTCTTTGGTAAATTGCAGCTTCCAGAGAGACAGAGCAAGCAGTGGTATCGGGATGAAAAATATTTAATTTTTATTTGATGCCAAAATTAGAAAAATGTATCGGGATTTTTTTTTTAAATCAGTAAAAAGTTCCTCATTTGTGCAGGAAGAGAAGACAAAGAAGATGTGGCAGAGGAGCATGATCTGCAGGAGATTTCACATACAGTTTTTTACTAGTCGTTTTTACTAATGACTACTGATACACTAAAACCAAAGATACTAATAATCCTGTTGAAAAAAGGCAGCTTTGATACTTAATAATACCATAGTTGAACTCAAAATCCATCCAGAATCATCTTACATATAATTTTATGTTATGTAGAGTCTAGTGTGCAACATGATGATGCTGATGTGGCACAAGTGCCACATGGTAGGTATGGAGTTGTCTTAGTTGAATGCTACAAGGAGGCAGCCAAGCCTGAGGGCTTAATTTCAGGTTTGCCTAATGAATATTGTAACTAAAATCCACATGTGCCAAGTTTCTTGTAGTATTTGAAAATTGGAGGGAAAATTAGTTATTTTGGCATGTGATAAATGTGAGTTAGTTGTGACATCATCCATAACTAACTCTTAGGCTATAAATATCCATGTACGTGCATTCTAATAGATAGATTGCTTGTTGGTAAATTTCACAATTTCAGATTGGGTTTAGATTGAGGTATGAATTTTCTCTCTTCTCTACTTTCCCTCTCTCTCTCTCTCTCTCTCTAGAATCTTTCTTTTTCTAGAAAATGCAAATATTATGTCTTGCTTCATTATGTTATATAACAAATCTCTCTCTAGAATCTCTCTGTCTAAACATTCAAGTTTCTTGAAATGAAGTTTGATAAATATAGCTGTTTATTGTATATCCTCATTTCTATTGACATTGTAGCCACTCTAGCATACATCTTGTTTTGATTTATGTGACAAATTAGTTATGTGTTATACACAAAATATCATATCTACGTTCTTTTCTAAAAGTTTTGTTTTTGGTTTGCTAATGGGTCTGTTCCAAAATCAATTTTGTTCTTCATCCAATTACTTACCAACAAATTTTTAGTGAACTTGTACTTCTTGTCTGACTTCAAATTCTGCAGCTTTATAAAAGTGAAGTAGAAGACATAATTCAACTTTTTGATCTTTCTGTTATTCCCAAGAACCATTCTTCGAACTTCTTTATTGCATACACGAAGTGATTCTTTGTATTATTTGCTCACAGACTTTCACTTTCATTGATGTGAAAGAGATAGTAACTGTTTTCTTTCATTTATTGTCTAGTTTGTATCTCTTAGTAATTGA
This sequence comes from Quercus suber, assembly GCF_002906115.3. NCBI lineage: Eukaryota > Viridiplantae > Streptophyta > Magnoliopsida > Fagales > Fagaceae > Quercus > Quercus suber. The sequence goes on along the minus strand of NW_027069555.1, from coordinate 437,935 downwards.
TGGTTTCTTGCAGGCTCCTAATAATAGGGCTAGATGTTTGAGGTTCTTTTTGGATAATCTGAATTCTTTTTATGTTTCTTGAATTACTTTTAATCTGAGATTTCTTCTCTTCTTTTTTCTTTTTTTCCTTTAAAAAAAAGAGTTGTTATCTTTTTTTATAAATACTTTTGTTAAATTTAGTTGTATTACATGGAAATATAATTTGATTTACAATTAATATTATGCCAAACAGGTTGTATGTGCATTTGCTTATGAAAAATATGCTGAGGCTCATTTTAAATTCAGCTAAAATTGACATCTAAATCTCTTTCTGTAGAATTTGAAGTTACAGTTACTTTTGTTGAGGAAGAATCCTTGGAATTTGTTAGCAGTATGTCTGAATCAGATGTCCATGAAAAGGTCTCCTCTTCAGCTTCAGGACAAAACTTTCAAGATTTAGCACCAGAAGGTTCTGTGAAGGAAAATTTATCTGCTTCTCAAGAATTGATAGCAGCAGGTGATGAGGAATTAAGGGATCCAGGAGGAGCTGCGTCAAGTTCCAGTGGCAATGAAAGCTCTGTGTCTCCAGCATCAGTTCAAACGGTTGCTGATCCCATTTCATCCATCTTAGCTGAAGTGCATCATCTCTGTCAGCATATCAAATCTTACATATTGGGGCGCCAACTGCAGAGCACGAAGCAAGAGTTGCAGGGAGGCAGTGGAACTACAGAAAAGTTGCCTAATTCATCTACTAATTCTTCTGTTTGTGCTTGTGGTGGTGCTGACTGCATTGAAGCTCGCAACATTCAGGAATGGCTTCAGACATCAAAATGGGACAATGTGTTGCAGAAACTTGTTCTTACGCTTGGAGTGACTTGTTTGGGACTTGGTCACGCTTATAAGGATAATGGCGAGTCACTTCAGGCTTTGAAGGTTATAGAATCAGCATGTTATATTTGTGGATCAATGCCTCAGCATCTTGAAGACACAAAGTTCATTTCCCCAGTGGTCAGTGAAAGTAATGAAAAGACAATACCATACAGTGTTGGTGCGAAAGATGATAAATCCAGCTCTGCAGATGATTCTCTTACTGTTGGGCAATCTTATTCTACTGAAATTTTCTGGTCCACCGCATGGATGCTAGTTGGAGATGTTTATATTGAGTTCAAGAATTACAGTTCATGTTCCATGGAAGATTGCACCTGCCTGAGTGACAGGCCAAGCAGTGGTAGTAGTACAAGCACTAGTGGTCCTCCCAATGCCAAAATTTGCTCAGAAGCTTGTGAAAGAAAGATATCGCATGCTAAGGGCAGTCCTTACTCACTCTTGGGAGACCCTGAAGATGACTCTGTTCATCACCAAATGCATGGGATATTTAAGTATCTTCGGGGTCCTTTTATTAAAAATGAAGTATATAATTATTCAGATGCCCTAAGCTGTTATGGAGAAGCTAGAAAGGCATTGGTTGGACTTCCATCTGATTCAGCAAAACTACAACTTTTGGTCAACAAGGAAAAGTGGGTTCGCGACGCACTAGAGGAAATCGGGCTTAGCAGTGAAGCATTGAGCCAATCTATTAATTGGTTGTTACAGCAAAATTTATGACGACACCAACAATGCATGACAAGCACACATAGTGGACATCGTACTCAGAAACTTTTCTGTTATCTCCATAGTTTCTGTTTTTAAAACATTTTTCGTTTTAGGTAGAAAGCTCAAACGGTTTTGTGGATAGTTAAACATTACTTGGTACGCTATTCTGTATTGATTGCCTATATCATTGAGAGGAAGATTTTGAAGATGAATGAATAGCACTTTCAGATATTCATTTTGATTGTCAGATTACACATTACAGCATCATATAAAGGTTGCTTAAGATGAGAAAAATCAACATATAAGCTTGAAAAAGATCAACACAATTTGAAAATGAGGTTTTGAGATAACATTTTACTTAAAACGTTTATTAGGAATGTTCACATGCCCCTTCCTCAGTTTCTCCATCGATTTATGAGATACTAGCAGAATGTCATGAGCTTAGGAATGCAGTGTTCTCTCATGTGAGACAACAAGGCAATAGGCTTGCCCATTTGTTAGCTAAACAAGCTTTGACTTGGTTGATTTCTTTGCTTGGATAAAGGAGTGTCCTTGTTTCTTAGAAAAAGCTCTTATCTATAATGTTGTTGAATTGTTATTTAGTCTTTTTCACTAAAAAATTAAAAAATTAAAAAAAAAAAAAAAACTTACTAATGCTTGCAGAAGTTCAATGGACCAGTACTTTGGAGTGAATTCACAAAATTTTAATCATTTCACAATTATTTATTTATATATTTATATTGCATTTGTTCTATAAAAAAAATTATCAACTTGTACTTTAAGTCACATGACTCTTTTAATGAATCATGTGACTTGTTGGATGGTCTTGTAAATTAATACATAGTGGGTTGAAGAAGATTCCTCCAACTGATTTTTGTTTGACTTTTGGTTGATCTAATGTTGTCACCCAAGTTTTTAAGACCTCACAATTTTACATATCATTATTTAATATATAATTTTTATTGAATTTAGTTTCCATATTATATTTAAACCATTCATTAGAATATGCACAAAATTTAACTACAAAATTGGTTGTTGCTTATTAAATATCTTTTTATTAGATGTGAATTTTGAAAAATTCACCATTAAATTACATTTTCTTCTTATATCCTTCATACTTGCAAATTTCTAGAAAATTAACGATCAATAGCTATTTCATCAATAAATTATTTAAATTGCAAGTTTTTGTAGTTTGAAATTATGCATAAAATATGAACTTATAAATCATATAATATATAATATCCGATTGTTACAAAATTTAAAATATATATTAAGAGAATAAAAAACATGCAATTTAACGGTTTGATTTTTAAAATATGTAATAATATTTAATAATTATCATAATTATCAATTTATATTTAAGGAAAAATAGAAAGAAAAGATATTATATTTTGTTAAATTTTCACATGGATTACACGAATTATCGACCAACTATATTTGGTCAACTTCATCATATTTTGGCACTTAAGTTTTTGGAACCTCACAAATCTTACATGTCATTATTTTTATTTTTTAAATTAATTTTAAATTTAAACCCTCAATCAGAATCTTGACACATCATATTATCTTTTAAAGGTATGATATATAACTACATACACAAACAAAATCATACTAAATATTTAGTGATATACTTCTTACCTTGTACAAAATAAAAATAAAACAATTCCTTATGATAAAATATTTAATTTGGCATAAAAATATACTCATAATAAATACCTATTAATAATTTTTTTTTTTTTTTGTTGATAATTCAATAGCTGAAAATGGGCCTTTTCTTTTATTAATAGCTATTTATAATAATAAATTTTTATATATAGGGGAAAAAAAGCATATTTCATTAAACTGAAAAAATTTGCAGGATAACATTAGTGAGGGAAAGAATATAATAAGTTGACATAGGTGAGGAACAGTACTACAAACTAGCATCTTGAGTTTTAGAGGCTTGATTTCAATCTAAATATCGAGTTTCAAATACTCGAATTTCACTTGCTAATCTAGGTATTTTTTGCCACATAGATCTCGAGTCTTATGGCTTGAGTTTGTAAAAAGTAAATCCGAGTCTACAAGACTCGATTTCTATAGTGAAACAGACCAAAACAAATCAGATCGAGCAGGAACAGAGTAATAAAGAACAGAAGGACAGAGGCAAAGAACGGAGGAACAGATCAGGAAGGAAGAAGAAGAAGAAGAGGAGGAGGAGAGGAAGAAGAACAGAAGACCAGATCGGGTAGGAAGAAAAGACTCAGATGTGAAAGGAAGACTCAGATGTGGAAGGAAGAAGAAAAGAACTGAGGAAGAGGAAGACTCAAATGTGAAAGAAGACCGGGAACTCGAGTTTTAAATACTTGATTCCCAAGTGGATTTTTTTCCACCTCATCCTGCCATCACATGCAGTTTGAGTCTTAGAAACTAAAGTTCAAATCTGAACTCGAGTTTTAGAGTCTCAAGCTTGCTATATAGTTTTGCAAACTTGACAACTAACTAAAATATTTAAAAAATAATGTTAAAAGGAAAAAAAATCCATTAAACTTTCCCAACACATAGATTGTTAAACAAAAATGGGCCATTAAGACAAAATAGTAAAAAAAAAAAAAAAAAAAAACAAAAAAGGTCTCTAGTTGGTTTTGAAAATTTTTAGTAGAAGGTGGTGGTGGTGGTGGTGGTGGTGGTGACCTAACTGTCTGGTTTTAGAGGCATGCACGCACGCACTTAGTTGAAGTTGAAATTAGAGACCATAAATACATACATAGTGAAGAGAAATATTATACCACCTGATGATGCTGAAAATTGTCAGTAAGTCACACAGTGCTTACGTGCACTAGACAACACCTACAAAACAAAAACAATAAAAAATCCTAGGAAAGTACCGGTGTGGTACCAGCCAAAGACCTTCCGAATGTTAAGTTAGAGAACTTTCACAACTCTAGAGTGTCAGAGCTGGGAGAATTATGCGCACCTTGGTTTGTGAGGGTCTTGGAGTTTTTATAGTAGCATGGGGTTGATATTCGTTTCTTGGGTTAGAATTCTTTCCTTATGGGAGAGATCTTCTTTAATTCGCATATCTCATGAGATCTTTTCCTTGTAGGACTCTATTGATTAGGGTTAAGCATGGTGCATAAGATATTTCCTTATATGCTTATGCGTGGAGGCCAAGCCATGTCAGCCTGTCAAAGGCTTGCTTATCCTCTTCAGCTTCCCTTCGTCAGCTTCATATCCCGTCGATATATTCTAGTCATCTTATTCAGATGGTCGTTGTCTTCAGGGTGCAGCCGTCAGGTTTGTTATAGAACCATCGACTCTTGCTTTGTTGTTTAGGTCATGAACGTACAAACCAAGCTTGACGAGTTCATTAGGACCATTGCTTCCACCTAGCATGGACGACTTTATCAAAACCACAGAATTACCCTTATCAATTAGAGAGAGAAATGGTGAAATCAGAGGGAGAGCTTTAGTGCATGGGAAAACATGAAGTGGTTAGGCCAAATTCAAGTTCAAAATCAATAGGTTTCCTCTGCGGTTCTATCCTTGTCCCCACTGACAATTCCTTCCATGCTTTCAATTCCTCCGCACTCGTTCCTTCGCTCCACCACACGTACTCTCTCTCTCTCTCTCTCTCTCTCTCTCTCTCTTGTTTAATTTTGAATTTTGAATTGTTAATTTTTTATTTTTGTATTGACACAAATATATATATATACACACATAGAGTGAGTGCTCCGCGATATCAAATGCTTCCGACGGAGACAGATCTGAATTCGTCGCCAATTCTTACGAATTCCAAGCCTACTACTGCCACCAAAGGTACCTAATTTAGTGACAATTATATTACCGCATTGTATTGGTGCTAGAATATTAACTAATAATATAGACACAGTTCAAAACTCTACATACTATATATTGGAAATGCCAAATGCCACCAAAAAAATGAATGCATTTGCTTATTTTCGGTAGTATTTGCATATTATTTATCAAAAGATATAATTTTTGGTAATTTTTATGTTTAATGTGTTACAAAAACCTAAAAGGTAGTTTTTTTTTTTTTTTTTTTTTTGTGGATAAGTAATAATAAAAGTTTTATTGAAGAAGGATTACTTATATAGAAGAATGAAATAGCCGAAAAAATATGCTCAAACAACAAAAAAAAATAAAGGAAAAAAAAATTATGTACAAGGAAAAAAGGAAATCTATAAACAACTTAATGGAATCACTAGAAGTGAATCCTCAAGCTCAAAACCGAAGAAAAAAAGTCCCTGTATACAATGCTATGAGCTGGTATTTGAATGCTCCTAAAAGCTAGATTATTTGCAAAGCAAAAAGAAAAAGAAAATTTCAGCTATTCCCAAACACACACTAGAAAGTACCAGTTAAGCGCTCTTGGCATGTCTATTGCTTATCCACTTATACATCTCAATGCTGTCATTTTTGGCAAAACTATAGCCCAATCACCTATCACTTAGAGACCGTTTGGCCTCAGCATTTAAGACCCGCGTTGCACGTTTACGATTTTCTTTGCGGTAGGACCCAGCTACAGTAGCCGAAGTTTAACGCCCAAAATAACGCTGAAAGCCAGCTACAGTAGCCGAAGTTTAAAGCCCAGAATAACGCTGAAATGAAAAAAAACATTCAAACCCATCTTATTTCAAGCTTCCAAGTTCTTAACTCTAATTAGTTCATGCTACGGCTCACCCTTCACCCAATCTTATGGAAGAAATAAGTGTATAGGAGCAAGAATCTGATTTAAATGAAACTCATTAACCCATTAACAAGATAAAAACTTTGTAAAAAATAAATCATATTAACCCATTAACAAGAACTGAAATTCCAGCAAATGAATAGAGAGGACTCAACTTGGATTCTATCAAAGCAAATGAAGTAAATTTCAGCTAACAAACAAAAAATTTCAGAAAACAACGACTGGGTCTTAACAGGATGGAAAACAACGAACAAAAAATTTGAGAAAACTTACCGTGCACAGTGGGATTCGGTTGTCTTTGCCGGCGCCGGACTGGGTGACGTTTCCCGTGGATTTATCTTCTGAGGTCTTCGCCGGCGTCAGACCTCGACTGGGTCTCTGGTGGGCGCTGAACTCTCTTCTCTGGTGGGTGAGGAGTGAATAGCAGAGAGAGAGAGAGAGGAAAAAAAAAAAAAAAAAGAAGGTTTTCAGCTGAGCTACAGTAAAACGCAATTCCTTATATATTTTCAGTTGTGCTACAGTACCCACGTTTTGCTACAGTATTTTTCAGTTTTCAATTTCAGTTTTCAGCTGTATCCAAACGGGCCCTTAGCAAGCATACTAAAAAAATGATGTAGAAAGCCATTGTGGGATTCCAAGTAATCATTCACTACATTGAGAGTCTAAAGGGTCACATCAGTAATTCTTAGTGGTCCTTCTTCTTGATAATATTGTGTCATGTGTGACAATTTATTGAGTCAAATCCTAGTCATCAATCCAGTGACCAGTCGTAATGAAATAAAAATAAAGCTCACTTTCATCCTCACCCTCTGTTGCCAATGGCTTCACCACCACCATCTCCATTGCTGCCACCATCCCCAAACTCCAATGGCAAAGTGACGGTGGTCCTCCTTAGTAAAACATAAAAAATCTGTAGTCCCAAGTTTTTCATTGTTGTATTCTTTCTTAACCGCCATAGTTATTCCCGAAAGCCTAAAACAACCATGTAACTTAATGCACAAATTTATCTGCAACACCACAGAAATACAACAAAAATCTGGAAAGTTTTGAAGCTTTTTTCTCTAATTTTCCTCAAATTTTCTCAGCAATCAAAGAATAATAATATATTATTGGCACTTAAGAAGTACTAGATATTTAAACCTGAACGGAAAAATGTATGTGTTTGTGGGTATAGCCGTATAGGTAGAAATATAGCATATTAAAATTGGTTGATTCAGAGGAGATTAGAACCTGAAGTGAGAGAATTGAGCATCACGCCAAATAAGGAAAAAGGGAAAAAAGAATGAGATTGAAGATTGCATATTTTTCTGATTCTTTCGGGGCTTCTTTGTTATATTGGCGAGGACCACCGTCACTGTCGGCACTGGAGTTGGGGATGGCGGTGGTGGAGCCACCGGTAGCAAGGGTGAAGGGGAAGTTTTTTTTTTTTTTTTTAATTATAATTATGAGATTGTTGACTAGAATTTGACTCAATAAATTATCAAACATGGCACAATATTATTGAGTGGGATGATGTGGTTCTCCTGGTGGAGTGAAAAATTTCTCCCTGGATATGAAGCGAAAGAGCTAATAAATTAATGTTTTGCATTTATCCTATCGTCTCCGTTTACCTATCCTCTATAGTCCGGATTATACTCTGACTTCTAGTCTACCACGAGATGTTTAATTGGTAGCATGGTGATAATTTGTTGAACTCTATAGTGCAGGCACAAAAATATGCATCCAATTACCTAAACCTGTGGACATAGGTGTAAGAAGAAGACAATGGCCCAACTATTGGTCTTATGGATGGAACCTATTATTAGTTAGGCCTAAGGCTTAATCAATATTTATTTTATATTTGTAATTGTTATTTTCTTTTTCTTTCTTGGTTTAGGAATTTAATTCATTTTCTTACTAGGCTGGTAGGGTTTTTTTTTTTTTTTCCTTGTACCCAATGCACAAAGCTTGCATTTTGTGGGGTCTTAGAGAGGTGATTCATAATTGGTCGAAAACTTACTCCCTTTTTTTGGAGGGACTTATCCCCAAACTCGAATCCGCAACTTGTTGCTTTTCGTGGAAGGCACTTGCCAACCTTAATATTTATTTTCTTCTCCTATTAAGATAATAAGTTTGGAACTCTTTTAAAGGAACCTAGGGTTCAATATTGTTTTATCATTTTCTTGAGTAATCAGAGTTATTTGTTAGAATTTTCCTTAAAATTCTTGGTGCTGATTCTAGGTGCCCCTAGGCGTGGATCCTAGTTTATTTTATTTTTCTGCTCTTTAATTCTGGTGTTGCATCAGTTTTAATTTTGTCCTGCGCCACTTTCTTGTCCCTCCAATGTTTTTTCATGTTAGCCCCTAGTCAAAAAATTGAACTCGTGTCTACTATATGAATAATGGGCATCATGTGTTTTTTGGATTGTTTGGACCTTGCTAAAGTTTTCAGAAAGGGGATTTTGTTTGTGAAGGTGAAGTGCTGGCTGCTTTGGCTGAATAAATGCCTACTAACACGTGGCTCTCACTCACTTGGATCTAGTAAGTTGGGTCAATTTGTCAACCTGGAAAGGATGGTAGGAGTAGTTGCATGGTCTAGTCTTGACGTCAAGTCCAGTTGTTAGATATTCTCAGTGGACAGAGTCCAAGCTTGATACTTCTTTGAGCTGCTTCAACTATTTCCATAAGTGCTCAAGTCGTGTTTCCCTGAATCTGAATACTTCTAAGCATCCACTTACTAATTTCACTGAGACAGTCCAACTTGGATAATAACCAGTTGGGTGGGCCAGGGCCTAGTAGTACATTCTTAAAGCTTGATGCTTGGGCATTGCTTTTCACAGGGTGGGTTACTTGTACTTATGAAACTCCTTTTATTGCTTGCATAGCAGAGAAAAGAAAAAGGATGAATTAAAAAAACTATTACTCTTCACTATTTTTCTAAAACTACTAGCCTAACTCATCACATGGCAGCAACTATCTGGGGCTTGTACAATGGTTCTTTTAATTAAGAACTTTCCTTAGCATTGGATTTGCCTTCTAGGTATTATATCCTTTTTGGTGATCTCATTTCCTCACACTTTGCTTCACTCTGTTTATTTTTAACCTAAAATCTAGGAAATTGGGATATATGCAGCAGTGGAAGACATACCTAAGACCATTTCGCCAAATGAAGCTTGTGTTCCTCACCAATACCACTCCATATAAAATCTCTTTGTAAATTTTCAATGCGGTTAGCCACCTCCACTAGGATAGGGAAGTGGAATAGAAAATATGTTGGCAAATTTTAGAGAGTACTCTTAATTAGATTAAGTTTACCTCCCTTTGACAATGCATCCTCTTCCAGCCTGCCAATCTCCTCTCCATCTTCTTGAGAATAGGATTCCAAATTGCACCCAATGGAAGTCCCAAATATTTCATCGGAAGCTTTTCCCTTTGGCACCCAACGGAAGTCCAGATTTTTGGTGCCCTGGTAGCTGATTATGTAGATTCACTTTTCTCTCTCTTTATTTAGATTGTTTGGTAGTCTATGGATCTGCAGAAGTACAAAGGGGAAAAGGGGGTGGAGAACTTATTTTTCTGAGTTACTTCTCTTTTTTTTGAAAAAAATTCCTTTATAAGCCAATGACGATATAAACCGAGCATGCCATTTGCACTCAGTAGTTGATATGAATGGCTAGGACTTGCATCTGAGCCTCATCTGGAAGAATGCACTGTCAGACGGTACAAATGTACATTTTGCTAGTTTTAGTGGCCACAAATCTACCAGAGTACAACCTTAGATATGGTTTCACATAATATTTTGTATTTTTCTTGTTGCAATTTCATGTGTACAATCTCAAGCTGATGTGGATTGAAAATTTGAAAACATAAAATTGCTTTCTGCAGCGCTTTGTTGAATTTTTTGTCATTGCCTAAACAGTTCTGTGTCCTCCCATCAGCCAAATTTTATCAGAACAGCTGCCATGAACTATTCGCTGGATTCTAGTGTTCACTGGGGAGCAGCACCTGCAGTCAAAGTAAGAAATTAGGGAATTTGTTAGTAGTAGTAGTAGTAATAATAGTTGTTTTTGTTTTTGTTTTTCTTTTTTCTTCCAAAACATTCTTTGGCAAACATTGCTGTTTCCTAATTATTACTATTAAATTGCTGGTGTCTTGTAGGGTGTGTGTGATGCAGCTGTGGAGTTACTACATGCCTTTTATTTATCCGTAAAAAAATTTATATGCATGCCATACTTGTTCATGTTGTTGGCTAGTAAATTTTTAACTTTTTAACTTGCTTATTTACTTTAGGATCTACATAAATGTTATTTAAAGGCCATACTTCCACAAATTTATGAAAAGTTTTAATTCCCACATTATCATAAACCTTTCTTTTAGATAAATAAACCAATTATTTTGTTTTCCAAAACAAAACAAAAAACTGTCTTACACACTGCTTAATTACCAGTTCAGTTCTCTTGCTCAAATATTCTTTCAAAATGAAGTAATATTCTCGTTGCAGGTTTTTGCTGGTGCTAAGCCCCTCTTGGACAAGACACTTGGCATTCTTGTGGAAGGGCTGATTGATACATTTCTCAGCCTTTTCCATGAAAACAAAACCAAAGATCTTAGGTCACTTGATGCAAATGGTTTCTGTCATCTCATGCTTGAGGTAAAATATGGTGTTCAACATTCTTTACTGTAAAGTACTGAATCAAAATCAAACTGCTTGTTTCTGAAATTTCAAATAGCTATAATCATGTGAAATATAACAAATAACAGTTCAATTTCCTGGCTATCTGCAAGAACCAGGTTTTTTTTTTTTTTTTGGGTGGGGGGGAGAGGGGGGGTTTGGGAATATATACATATATCTTTTAAACTTATGATTTTGACTGACATTGATGTTGTATGCATTCTCAAAGAGAAGTCAACCCCGCCAAGAGCATTGTAGCTCAACTTACGCCTCCTGTGTTTTCAGCAGTTACATCCAGGGTTCCAATCTCCCACCCCCAACTATAAAAAATAAATAAATAAATAAAGAAGAAAGAGAAGTCAACCCCCTACCCCAAATAAAGGGAGAAAAATTGGAGAAAAGGAAAAGTTTGATGTGATTACCTTGTTGAAAGTGTATAAGAAAAAGTGTCACATGCATCACAAAATTTATATTTTATTAACTTCACCTGCAGCTGTTCCATCTGAAATATGGCTACGATATCTTTTGAAGGTTAATTATTTCATTTTTATCTTCTGCAGCTTGAATATTTCGAGACCGTATTGAATCCATATTTTACACCTGATGCAAGGGAGACACTGAAGTCTTTACAAGGGGTACTTTTGGAGAAAGCTACTGAGAACATGACTGAGGCTGGGAGAATCCAGGGCACCATCGCTGGCCAACTCGTGGGAGTGAAGATGCACTTGCAGATGATAGACAGCTAGGGATGACTGTGTCACCAGATGACCTGATTGTAAGAAACTATTCCTCGTGTATTTTTTTTTTTGTTGTATTATGTCCTAACCCCTAACACTGAGGATGCTCCGAGCCTTGTTCATTATGGTTTCTAGGTTCGTGTCAGCTTTATAGATATGGTATTATTTTTTTATTATCTTGGACATAAGAAGAAGACCAGAACGGAATTATAGGGTCTCTGGAATTTAGACAACCTGGTTTCATATGACTTGTCATTATTTTTTCCAGTTAAATTATTTTAAATATCGATTGGTTCTTGATTTAGCCTAATAGCAGAAGCTGTGATAATGCTTCTCTGCTACAGCATTCTTTTATGCGTTTTATTTGTGTTATTAGATATTCTATCTTAGCATATTTTTGGTATGCTTTAGGCTCTTGCACAGCAGTATAGCTCTGAGTTACTTCAGGCAGAGCTGGAGAGGACTCGTATCAACACAGCATGCTTTGTGGAGTCAATTCCATTAGACTCGGTGCCTGAAGCTGCAAAATCTGCTTATGCTTCTTTCAGATCAATAGATTCTCCCAGCAAAAATTACAGAGGCCCACATGCTACAGGATCACCAAGTTTCTCCAGACACAGGCGCGGATGAAATATTTTGTAACCTCAGTCTTTTATTTTATATTCCCCATGTGTATGTGTGTAAGTGTTGTATTGTAATTCACTCAATTTAATTGAATGAAATTCATATCCTTTTCATTCGTATTTACCACCTAAGTTTTGCCCTTTTACTTTTGGCAGACAGCACAACGCTTTTTGTATGTTGTTTGTGGGCAAAATTTGCTAAACAGTACATTTCTAGAAAAATATTAGGCGAATAGCATGTGTTTAAACTTAATTAGTAAGTTGGACTCTTTTTGAAAGTCGATTTTAACAATCTCGACTTCCTATTAAAAATTAGTTCTGACGTGGATTAAAAAAAGAGAAAAAAAGCCACGTAGACTATTGAAAGTCGAGTTTACTAAACTCGACTTCCACTAGAAGTCGAGTATAGTATACTCGACTTCCAGGTGTAGTCATTTCACCACCTCCACCTATCTCAATTATGCGAGCACGGTAAACTATTGAAAGTCGAGTTTAGTAAACTCAGCTTCCACTAAAAGTTGAGTATAGCATACTCAACTTCCAGTAAATTTCACCATCTACCCCACCTATCTCAATTATACGAGTACGATAAAAATTTATTTAAATGGAACTTAAGTCTAGGGGTGTCAATTCGGGTTAGTGTGTCGGGTTCGTGTCGTGTCGAGGTAGGGGTATTCGACTAAATGGCTCAACCCTAACCCGACCCATTTAATAATCGTGTCATGATCTTTCAACCCTAACCCGATCTGTTAATAAGGCGGGTTGACCTGACCCAACCCATTTGACACGCTTAATAAACGAGTTGTGTTGGGTTGACACGAATGTAACACAACCCATTTCAACCTACATAATATTAAATATAACATCTATCTAGACATAATTATTTTTACATCCCAAAAAGCAATGCATACACTTTAAGTCTTCAGCCCACATTCAAAATAATATAATTCAACAAAAATATAACATTCATCTAGAAATAAGTTCTTTACACTACAAAAGAAGTGCATACACTTCAACCCAAATTCAAAATAACAAAGTTTCACAAAATAAAATAACATAGTTCAACAAAAATATAATATTTTTGGAACTCGCCAAATGCTAAGTATCAATATTAAAAGAATTTGAGCAAGCAGTAGACTAATCCTGACTATGACCACGATTATTATCCATAGATTCTTTGTTGATGTCCAAATTCATAACATCTTCAACAAGCTCATCCAATTTCATTTG